>NC_056741.1:1131102597-1131205097 GCF_019279795.1 Protopterus annectens | reverse complement strand
CCACTCTACTACCCAGGCATCATTCAACACCACTGAGACATGGCTTAGTGATAACAAACTAATTCTTAATCCTAAGAAAACTAAGCTCCTACTTTTCCTCCCCAAAAACCTCACCAGTCTTAAAAGTACATTCACCATTTTATCAAGAAACAACACCATCATCACAGTTGAACCTGGTACTAAATTGCTTGTTTTCACAATAGATGATCAGCTTAAGTTTGATCTACATACTACAAACTGCATCAAAAGAACTCACCAGACACTTGGATACATCTTTTGCAACAATAAATACTTAACCAACACAGCCCGAAAAACTCTTTCTCATGCTTTACTACTTCCAAAACTTCTATACAGCTGTCACATGTTCACAAACCTTAACACCACAGTCGTTTCAAAACTTGAAACTACCTACAATAAGGTGGCCAGATTCACAGCAAACCAAACCTACAAGTCTCACCACTGCTTATCACTTAAGCAACTAGACTGGCTTGAATTCCCTCACCTGCTCCAACTATATCAACTACAAATCATCCATGCCATCCTATATTTACGTTCTTTCTGCCCCAGCCTCTCTTCTATCATATCTAAATATTCCCCTGCTAGGACTCTGCACAGCTCAGACCAAGAACTGTTACAAATTTACAAACCCAAAACAAAAATCGGATGTTTTCTCTATAACTCTATACCAGCTACATCCTGGAACCAACTTCCCTTATAAATAGAGTCCCTTGACCATAGCAAGAGTTTCAAATTAGTCACAAGAAAATACCTATCAAAGAAATGGTCTTGCCACTGTAGTCATCCACTCTGAAATTACTATCCTTCCACCAAATACTCCCCCTCACTCCAAATGTATCTCTAACCTTATAGTCCTACCTCTTCCGTCCTTCATTATATTCGCTCATAATACTCTCCCACTACTACCTTTCCTCCCTGTCTATCCTATCTATACTCAATCTGACTGCTCCTAAACAACTTTAACAAATCTGTCTAATAGATCACCTCTACTTTATTTCCTTTATATCTTCATCTAACTTTTATATATATGCTTTCTAAACCCTAAAACAACTAGGTACTATTCATTTAAAATGATATTGTAACAGGTTTCATAATCTTTTGCTGACTGTAAATAATTGTGCACTATTCATTCAAAATGATATTGTAACAAGTTTCATAATCTTTTGCTAACTGCAAATTATTTTTCGTAAAATTCTTTTCTCTGAGGAGCTTTTCTCCCCAGGTCTCTGCTGAAAATGAGCCAAAAGCTCAGTCAGACTAAACCGGTTAACAAATGTAAAATAAATAAAATATATATATATATATATATATATATATATATATATATATATATATATACATATCTATATATATATGTATTTGCCATATACTGATAGATAAGGGTAATCATGTCTGAGGGGGATAGAGAGAAACAAATGCATATACACACCTGTCTGTATGCACAGTGATATATTTACATCTCAGTTCTTTAGGCATATGAGCCATCAGACATGGGTCAAAATTAGCTAAGTGTAGGAGCATGCCCAATGTGACCATCACTACTTACAAGGTGACTCCAGGTCAGACCTACCTGTACTCCAGTCCAGGATTTTGTATCCTTCAGCCAATTGGCTGCTGCACCAGATTCAACAGTCCAGCACCTCCTGATATTATGTCCAAGGGATTCCCCCGGCTGTGTGCTGCACTTAATATCTGAGTCACAGCTAGGGTGTGTACAGATTGTAATCAACTCTACAGGGTTTTGCATCATATGACTGGCACGTTTTACATAGCATTGTAATTTTCTGATACAACAAGAGCAAATCATTATATATTGATGTTAGGAACTCATGACAGACAGTTGATTTACTGACTCCATCCACAATAGTGAACCCATGCTACTGGATGACCTATTATTCTCTGCACTGTCTACATATGTGTGCCCACTAGTTGATCCTTTTCCTTATACGTTGGCCTTTATCCCACTCCTGTTCATGGCTTTGTCCATAGTTCCTGCTCTAAATAGTTGTATGCATGCTGTGACTGGGGTACATGCTGTAACACCTCACACAGGGTTACAGACTTCTCACTTCTGACTGTACATGTTTCGCATGATGTCCAGTATTCAGCCCTGTATGTCTGTTCTGCTCCTCAGACAGTTGAGTAGTTTTGGTAATATACAACTACATGGTGCCCACTGACTTGTTGTAGGTACTGACAAAGTTACATGATGGCCAGTACATCCTGCTGATACTCTGATTTGGTACAACCTGCTGTTATCTTAGCCAATTTCTGGGTTACTCAGTGCATGTGTAATGTCCATAGCTGTGTCCCCTTGTCCTTCCATTCTCTCTGGCATTGTCCAGCTTTCTTGCAGTAACAAATAGTGACATATTTTATAAGTCTGTGAGACTCCTATCATAGGAGTACCTCACATGCAAAATTGTAGGTGCAGCCTGCTTCAAACCATGAACACCATCTACCATGCAAATGTACTTAGCCCACTAAGCCACACCAGCAACCAGAAAGTGAAGTTTAATTCCTGACACTATCAACAGCAGACAGACATAACTTTGGCCCCTGTATATTGAGGATGTAGGACATGTCACCAGGTTGTTTGGGACAGCCCTGAGACTGTGTGGTCTACTGCTATAACCTTGCTAACATACTGTTACTGCAGTTGTATGGGAACATGGCTATGTTGAGGGAAGGCGACTCGAACATTGACAGTCATGAGTCTGTCCTATGGCCCTACTGTTTGGTATTTCCCTCGCATAGTGCAGTGGGTTTCGCAGCCTTGTGGGCTACTGATTATTATGGGGCAGCCAGTATTGGACAGAGAGTACCTCTTGTCCCACATAGCTGTTAGTTCTCTGCAGGTATCCCAGTAGCCCACTGTGTTCCCTTGCATATGTGCAACAGGTCCATACATATGCTACCATAGTCTAATACCCCATACATTTGTTGTAAAGAAGTGTGACTTACCTTGTGACTGCATAAGATGAAATAACAGTGCTTCAGGGCTGCCTCTGTCTGATGCACACAGTACACAACCAATACATGGTAAGGTACAGGTTGTGTGGTGTGGCTGGCATCTATTTTATTATGTATGCGAGTTGAAGTGATGTGTCAGCTCCTAGGACCCTAGGTTGTCAGTGCATGTGCTATGCATTGCCTCTTTACCAAGACCAGGGTGTACTGGGCATGCCTGCATCTGCCTACAGGGACAGGCTCAGGTGGTTCTTCTTCCAAGTCCCCCTATGGCTGTGGCTATGGGGACCATGGCATTGGTCGGGGACTGTGTGTCCCTTTCCTGTGATGGTCCTGCTGCAGCTGTTTTCACAGAATCATACTGTGTAGCATGGCACATACTTTGAACATCTGTGCACATGTGATTGGAGAGTACTGTCGGGCTCCAACAGATATATTGAGGCAGCTGAACTGACTTGAGCAGCCCAAACACATGCTCTATGATGTTCCTAATTTGTGTGTGTTCCTCATTATGGTGTTCTTTGGTAGGTTTGTGTGCATGTCTGATGGGTGTCATTATCCACGGTTTCAGTGCACAGCCACCATCCCCCAGTAGATGGCCGTATGCAAAGTCCTCTCCCGCAAACATCTGGTACAGCTGTGATGCTTGCCAGATATGGCAGTCATGTTAACTGCCAGGGCTCCCAGCACACACACTCATAATAATGATCTGGGCATTGCACACGACCTGGCAGTTGATGAAGAGATACCCCCTGTGGTTGATGTGCACTCTACCCTCCTCACCAGGCAGTGCTTTGATGTGCACATGAGTGCAGTCTATGGCACCCAGTACCTCAGGGTTGTATGCTACACAGTGGAAGATATGTATACTGCTGACCCTCTCCTTAGGGGTGTGGGGAAAATAAATATACTCACTGGCATGTGTTTGCATGGCAGCCAAGAACTGGTGAAGTACCCTGAATGCAGATGCCTGTGAGACCCCTATCATGTCCCTAGTTGGTCTTTGAAAAGTACCTGTAGCTAGTATTCTATGGGCTACACATAGCTTTGTTAAAACTGGGATGGGTTCCCATCTGTTGGTTCTGCATTTGAGTTGAGAGCGGCAAAGCTCAGTCAGTTCTTGTAGTATGCTCCTGTCTACAATCTCCAGCTCGTGTAGCTCCTGGAAAGTTACCCTGGGTCTAAAAACTCTTCTTCTTTTCAGTCTAGGCCTATTGTCAGCACCAGCATCAGCAATGACCTCAGCCTCTAACACATACAGATATAGTCGAGCAGCAGCAGCAGCCACTAGCATTCTGTCAGTTAAAATTCCCAAGTCTGTACTCCAGTGGTGCAGAGTATGGGTGAGAAATCAGAATGTAGGGTGTATCCATACTTTATAGTAGTGTGCTGCAAATTCAGCCTGTGTGATTAGCTGACTATGATGCATTCCACCTGCTAGGTATATCACTGAGGGGTTTTAATGGCCCAGTGTTAGTGGAGCAGGGCTTATCGGTCATTTAGACATGAGTGGCTTTCCCAGGCTATTTCTTTTCTTTTTTTTTTTTTAATGACTTCCCTGCTAAGCACTGTGGCATGGTGCACAAAACTGTGGTGCTGGTGTAAACACTGCTCAACAGTCTGGACACACCCCCATGCACGTGCATGCTCAGCATAGCTTAAGCCAGCTAAGACACATTTCTCGCAGCTAAACAAAGCTTAACAGCACTACACACACCCCCTTGCTGAGCTGCACGGTCCACAAACAGGTGCCGTGCACAAACAGGCACCACTGAGCTCCAATCTGCTTGCACTTATAGTGACACAACCCCCTATTTGTCAGCTACCTGTTCTACTGAAACCAACACAGTAATGGGGATAGACAGGTTTTATCTGTGGCTACAGTGGCCCATTTTTGCTATTCAGTAACCCCAACTCATTTGCATACAGATCCTTCCACATAACCTGGATACTTCACTATTCCAGTGCCTACCTCCTTGGCAACCTCTGAACATCTACCATTGTACATACTGCAAGCAGGACAGTATAATCCATTATTCTCACATATGTCTCATTTTCAGTTTTGAAACATTTCAATATTTTTTTGTATAATGGCATGTTTGCACTTTGCTGCGCACCACACAAATATAATATGGGTATTAAAATATTAATTTATATTATTTTGCATTAGTTTTTGGACTCACATGGCATAGTTATGCACATATCTGTGCCTACCATGACATTTCTGACCTTCTAATTTGGCTTTTACAGTCTATGTTCAGTTTTTACATTTCTGTATATGGTTATTTTCTGTGTACACTTCTGACACCAACACTGGTTCTGCACAGATGCCTAGCTGCTTTCTGGATCACAAAACACCCTCATTTGCATGGATTTTACCTGCTTATGAGGTGATTTGCATGTCATGGAAACTTACATGTCCGCATGCTCATGCACACCCCTGTACTCTGTTTACCGGATCGCAGGGCTGCCGGTTTTCATGCTAGATCCCTGTCACTGTGCCTACACAGAAAATCCATCCGTGTAGGCTCTGTTGAATTCCCCCCATAGTCTATTCTAAAAGTGAAGTTATTTGTTCACTTCAGATAACAGATCCAGAATCCTTTAAATTACAGATAATTTATGTTGTGGCTTTCAGCCAGGAAAGGTTATTAATTTCTGCATAAATATACAGTTTTCATTTTTTAAAGAAATTACTTAAAATGTTATTGCAAATTATTATTACCTTTTAATTAGAGGTCAAAGTGTAGCTGCTTCTTTGTCTCTGAAGCTGGGAACAGAATCTTAAGATTTTAGAAGTAGCTACATAGTTCATTGAAAGTATCATATGGATATTTCAAATCATTTATGGGATGATTTTTTTTTTTAATATAAGGATCCAAAACATATCTAAATCAGTAAAAGGAATAGATCATTTTTCAATATCTTAGTATTAAAGAGGGTAAAGTGTGACATTTTTTGACAAACTTGATGGCATTAAACACTGAACAATTTTGTGAAATTCCTGGATTTGTTCGACATGAATGTGTTTATTTGCTTATTTATTTTCAATCTATGTGTTGAATAGCATAACCTCAAAACTGCAAACACATGATACTGTGAGGAAAAGATAACATTTCTGTACCTATGGCCTACTATGAGCTTTTTTGAATGCCTTAACTCTCATTTTACTTTTTCCAGTAGAATATCTGGTAAAATATGGTATTATATGATTTGATAACCTATACATGTTCCTTTTAAGACATTTTCTTTCCTTCTTTTTTTTTTAATTTAGTACATGTATTACGTAAAGAAAGTACAATATTTTCATTTCTGTTTAAAACATACTAAAATGTAAAAACACAAAAGTGAAACATAATCCTTTCACTCACTCATGCACATGCATTGTTATTTTTCATGATTCATACAGCATGAAATAATCAAATTAATGTTATTAAAACATATATATATATATATATATATATATATATATATATATATATATATATATATATATATTTAAATGACAGCCCCTCACAGTTATTTTACTAGTTAAAGTAATTTATGTTCAAGTCTAACTGCCTTTAACTACTTGGGTAGAAGGTGCTAATTCTGCTTATTGTATTACAGATACTGAAGAATTTAGTGAGTGCCAATCTGAATGGGAAGAATAAAACATGAGAAAACCATGACAGTTCTTATACATTTTAAAATAAATCTGTTATGAAATCAACAATCTTGAAAGACGACAGGACCTGCTATATATGAGTCCCTGAGGCAAAATAATCTTTATTCAGGGTTAAGGCCCCTAATGAGCTCCCTGGACATTATTTAATGAGATGTGTTGCTGACTAACCTGCCACTCATCCTAATAAATATATACAACAAAGGCAGACACTGGCATTAAAGGTATGAAATTTACTAGAAAAATATTTCTCTGTGCTTTATTTCAAGTAATCCTTGTGAATGGCATCATGCAATTCCACATTTGATATTAAACATATGCATTTTTCTTATTCTGTCAAGGCAGTTTTAATTTGGAAATATAGGCAATGAAAAATGTGTGACCTATTTACAAGTATTTAAATATTTTAATGGGAATTATAACTTTTTCTCTAGCATCACACTGCTTAGTCAGCAGTGTACAACTGCTAACTTCAATAATACTACAACATCCTGATTTATTTGTAAAGTGGTTATACAGTAAGCTGCATTGAGATAGTCTCTTGTAAGCATCTACGCTGTGTATAAAAATACATAAACATCTGCCCCATTCATCCTCTGATGGGGGGTAGTTTGCCAGAAGGTACTTTAGCAATTCATATTAAATATATAAACACATTAATATTTACACAAAACACAAATATGTATCAATTTATACGTACTCCTGTTTCAACAGGGACAGATAATACAGCAGTTTTTTTGTCTAAGTCTTGGATCCCTTTCAGTAATATCCTAGGAATATCCTAGAATAAAAGAGCTAAGGTAAGGACATAAGTAAATGCAATATATATATATATATATATATATATATATATATATATATATATACACACACACACACACACACGTGTGTTTGTGTATGAGTATGTCATGACTGATCGACAACACAAATGATTAACCAAAAGGTACACTAGGGAGACATGCATCAGCATGCTATGATTTTAAAGGATTTGTATTTTCTGTTCTAGAAAAAAATTGAAGTGACATAATTGGGGGAGGGGCAGGAGACGGGAAACTTTTTTTTTTCCAAATATTTTATTGATTTTCAAAAGACAAATCATAATTTCTACTAGAATACAAATGAAACAAATGACAAACTTACATACAATATGTACATATGACCTATATGAAAAAATTAGAATATCTTTGGTTAGAGAGAGATAGTTCCACATAACAAAAATATCAGAGTATTTTCTCCAAGTACTAAGAAGATGTGGAAATCTTTAAAGTCTCGATGAGACAAAAAAACCTTCTTCCAGGGATTGTTGACCCATTTATTAGGGAAGATTCCTGTTTCTTTTACCTTTGTTTCCAAATGTATTGTTTCTTGTAGTAGAGTCATATATTCTTGAAAGTTGGGTTTAGATGAAGTTTTCCATTTTCTTGTAATACATTTTCTAGCAATTGCTAGTTTAGTCAATAGTAGATACAAATTATTTTTTCTCATAACATTTGTTTCAGTTACATTCAGAAAAATCATGGCTTTAATTAGTATGAAGTAATCTGAAAAAAATAGCTTGGAAGAAATTACCAATCTCCTCCCAAATTTTTTTAATTTTGATACACTCAAAAAATATATGAATCCAATCAGCATTACAATTCTGAGAACAACTCCAACAAATCAATTGTTTAGAAGAGTCCATTTTAGCTAACCTATTGGGGGGGGGGGTGTAAAATGTCCTGTGTAAGAATTTTCATGAAAAAATCTTCCATGCTTGTAGATTGGAGGTTAATTTAATAGAATACAGTAAATTAATTTTGTTTTCAGAGGACAGGTTAATCTGATGACCTTTAGTAATAAAGTTCCAGAAGTTTTGTTTTGGATTAACTTTGTAGATTATTACGTTTTTGTAGCACATTGATGTTAAGTTAGAACAGTTATGATTATTATAAATCATTTCTTGGATAATGGAAATTAATTTTGATTCAGAACTAAAGGAGGAATTATTGATTATTCTGCATAACTCTTGAGCATGAAATGAAATGCTTTGAAGTATAAACCAATCTGAATTTGGAATATCAAAGGTGTTTATTATTTGTTGTATCTTTAAGACTGATGAGTTCCCAATACAATCTTGCCAACAGGTACATTTTTTTAGTTCCCAGTTATTTATAATGTTTTCATGTAATTTGTTGGGAAAGTGTTTAGTTATTTTGAAAGGAATTAAGAGGAGACTGGAAACTTTTGATTGAATATAGAGAGTTACTTTGGCAATTGAAATCCAATGCAACCAAGCTAACAGTTTTAAACATCAGTTTATCAATGGCAAGTGTATTTAAAAACAGAGTGGCTCATTTATGAGGATAATGTTGTTTATTGATTATTTAAGACATTATAAACTGGTTTTATATATTTTTGAAGAGTTATTAAGTTGCAATTCATATGTCAAATAAATAACTGGTGTTAAAATCATGGTCGGAAGATAACTTCCAAAAACTGCATTATTGTAGCCTTTGGAAAGTTATCTACCCCAGGAATCTACCACATTGACAATATACTTTTAAGAGTTTACTGAATTGTTTGGGATTTGGAGCTTATATGGACAGTGGCCAAATGTTTGACCAGCATGTGTCTATTGCTGTAAGAACATCTTTCTAAATTGCACAGCTTATAAACAAAGGTATTGTGTCTATATTTAGGGATATCATTGCCCCCCTTTTTTCAACCCTCATTAGGCCAGTCATTGAATATAATGCCCCCTTGGCATTTATATATCCAGACACATGCAACAACTTAATTGTTCAGATACCTAACTAAAAGGATACAAAGCTTAAACAACATGTCCTACATGGACAGACTCAAAGCCCTGTCCCTATAGTTGGTATCCTATAGGCTGATAAAAAATTACCTATGTCTGACATGCGAGGCATCCTCTGATCCATTACTGGTGGGTTTATAGCTCATCATCAAGTCAAATTACATCAGAAATACTCAGTCTAGGGATCTAAATCTCTTCTGAAACATCATCAGAATGGTTTGAGTTGCAGATATATTTCATAAAGAATATCACTGCTGTAAAACAGACTCCCCATCCATATAAAACAAAGTTCAGCCCTGTCCATTTTCAAGCTCAACTTATATATATCGATTGGAAACAGAACAGCCCCCTGTTCTACTAATGGACAGACGTAACTCCTAAATGATTGATCCCATGCATGGTTCCCCTCAATTTATCTAAGGTATAATCACAGTTAGTCTCATTAGGGGTAATATATAATTATCAACCATGGGATGGATAAGGCCAATCTATAATCAAATGGGATAGGTTATTTCAAGCACAAAAATGGAAACTGTCTATGTTTAAAATGGCCCCCATGGGGAGCTAGCCTACTACTTACCTAGGAACCTATAAACCTATTTTTTTAATTGTAACATGTTAATAATTTGTGCTTATAGGTATGTTAATGAACATAAATTCAAAACCTTGATGTATGGCAAATTTTTATATTTAAATTAGTGTAAATGCACCAACACTGGTTCTGAAGAAGTCTAAGTGTATGGATAAAAGTGCTTAACCAGTTGTGTTTTAAACTTCAATAAATTAAGTTTTTGATATGTTGTCATCAGTGTCTATGAACTCCTTTCCCATGGGGTTTGGTTGCTGAGTGAAAAGTTTACTGATGCTTGCAACTGGAGTATTTACAGAGGTAGCTGATACCAGTTTTATGGTTTTACATTTACACCTGGTAGCATGTTCACTAGTGACAACATTGACATTGTTGGTTTGAATTTGAATTTACAGATACATATTTTATATTTACCTGTCAGTAATTTGATGCTTAGTTCAGCAATTTTCACAAACAATGTCCCAGAACAACCTGGCATGGGTGCAACATTGGAGTTTATGTTTAAGAATCAGGGTTATTTCAACTTTCAGCTTCTGAAAAGACTGTTAACAGTTTGAATGGACAAATGAGACAACCTGTGGCTTCCTTTAAAGCTATACATATGGATCAATGGTTAGACTTATCTCTCACAACTTTAATTGGCAAACACTAAGTGACAATATGGGCATGAGTTTCATAAGACATAAACTGACTGCAACATTAAATAAAAATGTTTACCAATATGAAAGTTTAAAAATGCATAACTATTTTTTTCAGTAGAGTATCAAAAACAACATATTCCTAATTCCTCCAAATATGGATACTTCCTAATGCTATGGAGGCCAATTCATTCCTTCATTCTGAACTGATAGACCTGCTTGACAGAACCAGAATCAATGAAAGATAATGACTGGAAGAAGTTGAAGCTTAAAAAAGAAATTTCACCCTTTTTCACTAGTATTATAGATGACCTATTGTTTCTGAGTTATGAAAACCAATATTCTAAAGTATTTTAGGGCATTGACCACAAAACAGTTCAACTGAAGTAAAAGAAAGATACAATATTGGAGAGGGATGATAATGATTATACTCAAAAAATGTCTACCCTTGTAAATCCAACTATACAAATGGTATTGATAAGAATTATAATGGAAAAGCACATTTGAGGACTGTATGTTTAGTGATACTAGGAATGATGATGCAATCCCTTTAGACAGAGTTCCACCATGCCTCTCCAAGAGAATAGCCAATCTTTATCATCCCATTCATGAGGCAGATTACAATTTGATGTACAATTAGAGCAACTAATCTCATCTCAACAAAACCAAGAATAAGAAAAGGATGGGTCATGTGAAACAGAATAAATGGAGATGAAAGAAAGATTAACAGTGTTACTATGTGATTGTACAGGTACTATAGAGATACAAATGAATAGAGATGGAAGAAAGATTAACAGTGTTACTATGTGACTGTAGAGGAACTATAAAGATACCCAGCCATATGAGTTTTAATATTTTGAATTATTTTAACATGGAGATTAACCCCATGCATATATATTTTTATTATTAAGAACTTTTCTTTTATATCCTCTATTTAATCAGATCTTGTTATCACCTTTGTGGATTTTAAGTTATTTATTAGAAAGTTAAACTTGAGGGTACTATTTGGTAGCAGAGGGCATTTTGATAAATCCAATGCATTTTTTGTTAGGAAGAGTACCTTCATGTCACCCCCCCCCCCATGATTAACTTATTTGAGAGACTCAGAAAATTATATAATAAATGAACTGGCAAAAGGGTAAAGGTCAAGGTTCTACAATCTCTCTATATGGGAAAGAAGGATTATTGGTGAATACAATAACAACAAGTTCTTAAGGTTCACGAAACCTGATAATGGTGAAGGCATGGTCATAATGGACATTTTGATGTATGTTAAAATGACAACATTACTTTTGGATACTGAAATGTACAAACCTGTATCTAGGAATGAAATAGGGATCACATACAGAGACATCTCCTTTAATTTAAACAATTCTTGAGTTGAGCATCTGACAATTCTGAATATTTTTGGCATTCCTAGCATTCATTCCAATATGTATGATCCTCCATTCAGAGTGCCTGCATCAGCCAGTGACTTGATAACCAAACTGCTGACAACATCTATTGATGGAAAACTAATGAATATAGTTATCAAGTCCAAACATATTCTGAAAGGCTCATGGCATTTTTAAATTACATTATACAGGTAGAGATATGTGAAGACTTCTATTTTTTGACCATGGACATCAATATTTTTTTTTTCAGTGATGCCCCACCAGGTTGGTCACGATTGTTTTGAGTAATTACTGTTCGTTTCTCCAAATTGGAATAATATGGACATTGCAGTCATGATGGAATTTGTGGAGATTATTTTGTTAACCTTACTTTTTGTGGGCAAATTCTCTATACAAGTGAGGGGTGTTGCCTTGGGAGCAGCATGCATGCTTGTTTTTGCCAGTGCTGTGTTAGTGATTTGCGAGAAAGAGATAGTTTTTAAAAGTGACTTGTTTACAGATTGTGTTGCATATTACAGATACCAGGACAATATCATTGCACCTTGAAAGGGTGATGTTGCTAAATTTTATGATTTCATGACAGGTTTGATAAGGTCTACTGATTTTCTTAGGATATTTATTTGTGATTAGTTTTCTTGATGTTTTAACTAAACAGGATCATTAAGGAAGTGTTAGTTCTGTGATTTATATAATACCTACATTTAGCAATAGTTTTCTCATCTTCATTATTTGTTACCCATTACACCAAAAAAGGGGGATCAGGAGGCATCAGCTAATTAAGTCTCTCAGTTGACATCCCTAGACTCCAATTTTGTAAGGAAAGTTAACAACTTGATTTATATCTTAGGTCCTCTACTGTTCTCCATTTTTATAAATGACCTTCATCTAACCACTTCTCTATCAACTTGTATTCAATATGCAGATGACACTACTATCATTTGCTCAGCCTTAACACAGTCGGAACTTCATTCCCTCACACAAAAAACCTTCTCGACAATAGAACAATGGTTCTCAAATCACTGTCTCCTCCTTAACCCCAAACAAACAAAACTCTTGCTTTTTACACCTACTCACTTGTCTCCCTCCCCTAATTTTACTCTTATATCTAGTAATGGTACCCTTATCTCTCCAGACCAGAATACCAAACACTTAGGCATTACAATTGATAATCAACTAAAATTTGACACTCACATTAACGCTATAATAAAATCTACTAATAGAAAACTTGGCTCTCTCTATAGAATCAAATCCTTCTTAATTCCTGAAGCCAGAACTACTATAGCTAGAACCCACTTAATTTCTACCCTATTATATGCCTCCCCTATATTTACTAATCTTTCTAAGTTTAATCTGAACAAACTAGCAATAGCATATAATAGTATTGCCAGATATGCCACTAACTCTCCATATAGGACTCATCACTGTCACAATCTAAAAAAACTAGGCTGGCTTGAACTACCCCACCTTATTCAGCTTAACCAACTTACTATTGCACACAATGCCCTTTATCACCCTGACAACACTCCAATGCTCTCTACCCTCATAAAACCTTACACCAATCTGAGGAACCTACGCTCCTCTAACAAAGTATTGATTCATACCTCCTTATCTAATAACTTAGCAGGTGACTCTATATTTTCCAACTCAGTTGGAAAAATTTGGAATCAACTACCTCAACACCTCACAACCCTAACATCACTCCCACTATTTAAAACTAACCTAAAATTCTTCCTATCTAACCACTGGCTCTGCTCGTGTAATAACCCTGACTAATCATCTTCATCAATAAGCCTGACTAATCATCTTAATCTTCATTTCCTTTATTCTCATTTATTTGATTCATTAACATTCCTTCTTACTTAATAAATCTAGACTACTAGATTTTCATCACCACACTTGATTCTGATACTCCCTCTACTAAATGACATATATCTTAATTTCTCAACCTCGAACGAAATTGCTTTTAGAGTAAACAATGTTCATAACTCCTATATTCTCCAGTACTACACTATTCTGTATTCAAATGACTTCACATCCTGTTGGAGTGTTACAATTCTATGTTTTTTTCTGTATATTTTTACCTGTTTAGAAGTATTGTAGTAGAACATAGGCTTACAGTTCTGTGTATATATTTTTTTTTGCATATTTCTTGTATAATCTAATATCTTGAATTTTTGATATTTTGCTAAAATTTTTAATCTCGTTAGTAGTATTGTAGTGGAGCTTTTCTCCTCGGGCCTCCACTGAAAATGGACATGTATCCAGTTGGACTAGCCCGGTAAACAAATGTAAAATAAATAAAGTAAATAAAAAAAAATTTTCAAGCAGGGATACCATTGAGATTTTCTAACTGAATTCTATAAATGAGTTAGACAGGATAGGATGGCCATAACTGGTATCATTACTAAAATAGGTTTTACTATAAAAGAAAACCAAATGAATATCTCAGAAGTGCACTTTCAGCACAATGTATTTGTGGTTGACTATACATCTGATGCTGATTCAGTTCATAGTATTATCAATAAGAATAGAAAAATGCTTCACTATATTGAGGTTCCTGAGTTATTAGGTGAAGATCCACCATAATTGGTTTTCAAGAAGAGACACAATATTAAAAATATTTTATAAAAACAGAAATGTTGATGGTAGTAACTTAGCAATTGGCACCTGGAAATGTGGGTGTTATTAAAAATGTTACTGTGTAAACATACAGGAGATGAACCTTGTTTTTTATTTCCTACAAAAGTGGAGGTCAAGAGGGACATTTTCTTGCACAAGCAGTGGGGTTGTTTACCTGGTAGGCTGCAAAACCTGTAATTACTTTAATACAGGAACAATAGAGCAAACATTGAATAAATGAATATACTAATATCATTACAGTATGAATAAACAGGATGACAAAAATTAACTAGCAAGATTTGCTTTAGCATTTTCTTATTTTAAAGGATTGCATTTTCTGTTCTAGAAAAAAAATTGAAGTGATACAATCAGGCTGGAAAATTTGCTTGAATATAGAGGGCTACTTTCTCAATTGAGAACCAATGCCATTATGTAACAGGGTTTAAACAAGTTTATCAATGGCAAGTGTAATTAATAACAGAGCTGCTCATTTATGAAGATAATGTTTATTATTGAACATTTAAAACATGTTATTAACAGGTTTATATATAATTTTATGGGGTTATTAAGATGTTATTTATATGCTTTAATTTTAACTTGCTAATAATTTGAGGTTTTAGGCATGTTAATGAAAGTAAGTTCAAAACCTTAATGTGTGATGTCTTTAGGTACTTAGAGTATTGTGAATAGAGTAACACTGGTTCTGAAGAAGTCTGAATGTATGGATGGAAGTGCTGAATTAGTTGTGTTGTGAATTTTAATAAATCATGTTTTTGATAAATTATCACCAGCATCAGCATCTACAAACTCCTTTGCTGAGGGTCTGTTTGCTGAGATAAAAAAAAAAAAAAAAAAACATATGAACTGTAATGGTTGTGCATGTGCCACACCTTCTCATTTTGGTTCCAATATGAAATGTCAGCTTCCTGAACAATGATGTGCTGAAAACATAAAAAAATGCTCAAAATTGAAAACGGTCAAAAAATCATTTTTAATTGTTTCTTTTGCAGGGGGTAAGCCTGTAGGGGCAAGCACCACCATTATACTTGTATATACCAACTCAGTGTTTGCAAAAACAGGAAGAAATCTCCCAGTATAACTAAATCATTGCTAACACACACTTAGAAACCACAGTGACAATCATTTCCTTTGGGAAATAGAGTATGGCATTATGGACCCTCTCATTTCTTGCCTCTTTTCTTTTATTTATTTATTTTTCAGTTTGTATTTTTATGCTATTTTTCATCTAAGGCACATTTCACTTCTGCATTCCTGTGAAGAAAGCTTTTGTTAAGAATCCATTTAGGAATACATCATAGTCACTGGGACTCATTACAAGATTAAGCAAAGCATTGTCTACCAGGGTCTGCTACAAGTGTTCTTGTACCATTAGCTAACAACACATGGTCGTGTTGGCAAGTGCACTAACTCCCAACACCCCTATTCCCGTGTACTACCACTTCGCCCATTTAGTTTCCTCACCTACCAGTTCAATGCTGAGACATTCATTGCATGAGATATTTGAAGCAGGTACATCCCAGACCTCATATTGAAGTCACTAAGCTACTCAGCCTGTTGGATGAATGGGAAAATAACCACTCAAGCACCTGGCTGCAAGTTCATAGATTTTGAGTTTCTGGGGCATGAGCAGTTAAAGTACATCCCTAAGGGAGTCTACAACAAGTGCTCTTGTACCATTAGTTCATGTCGCACTCTACTGTTGCCACTTGCTCATGTTGCCAGTTGTCCTAATTCCCACTACCCAAATTCCCATGTAGTACTGCTAAGCTATCTACTCTTCCAGAACCCTGACCCTAACCATATAAACAACTCTGAACTGGTCCTTAAACTTAAAATCCTGCCTCTTTCCCTAACCTTAACCTTGCACTAATTCCATATCACTCCCTAAACCTAAAATTCCGCTCCTTTGCCTAAACTAACTTTGTGCTAACTCCTAATCACTTTCTAAACCTAAAATCCCCCTCCCCATTTCCCTTCACTGTTAACCATTTCCAAACAAGGCCTCCAATGCATAAATGCATTGCAGCAGCTGCATCCCTGAGCTTAAGTATGAATTTTTACAGCTGCTCCACCAGGTGGGCAGTTAGGGAAATAGGCTTTTAAAACCCTCTCTCTGCATTCCTGAATTTTAAGCATTTGGGGCTCAGTAGGTTAAAGTAGATCCTTCCTAAAGGGCACACTAATTATTTTCCCACATTTAATTTCCCTTAAATTATACTTTTGTTTCTAAGTGTATAGGATTCACCTTATTTCTTCTTTTCTGAGGCAAGTAGACACACCTCACCAGTCAACACTAGCAAAGAAGTATTTTTATTGAAAGAGAATTATTTATGCATTCAAGGCAATTATGTACACATTTGAACATTTTCTTGGATGACTTACTGTACAATATCTGAGAATGGGTAAGAAAGCAGACAGCTCTGAATCTTCCTTGAGTCCTTTAATAATCACCACTTGTCAGCAAGCTTAGAAGCATGCTACACATCAACATGTCCATTAGCTTTAAGTTTGCAATTTGTAATAATAGCATCTGTCTTAAGCAAAGTGTAAACAAGGCATGCCCTTTAATAATGTAATGCATACTACAGAACATAAACAAGAATGTTTCATTGCTCCCTGGTCTCATCATCCCCGTGTCATTTGAAGACAGTTAAACATCTAATCTGATTCAGAAATTACCTTGCAATTTCTTTAGATCAACACCATCCCCCATTCTGGAATTATAGCTAAACTCACTAAACTAGGTATAAATCCCTACATCACAACATGGGTTGCTAACTGGCTCACTGATAGAACCCACACTGTAAAAGTTGCAGACTCCATATATGACTTCAAACCAGTGACAAGTACCACAGGGTTCAGTCCTGGGACCTTTCCTATTTGGTATCTTCGTCTCTGAAGTACAGGCTAGCACAGAAAGCCTTTGGCTAACAAAGTTCACAGACGACTGCAAACTAGGAGCCATAGTTGAGTCCTCAAATGATGTGGACATCCTACAGAAGGGTCTCACTGTGACAGATGCCTGGTGTCAGAGCCATGGCCTCAAGCTCAATGCCAAAAAGTGCATTGTCATCCCCTTTGGGAAAAACTCTGTACCCCTGAACTACCACATTAACGCCGAATGTGTGATAAGAGACCTTGGGACCCAGGTGAACAGTAGTCTCTCCTTTGATAATCACATCGCTACAGTAGTCAGGAAATGCTTCTATGTGGCACACCTCATCACAAAAGGGTTCTCATCCAGGAAGAAAGAGGTTATTGTTCCCCTCTAATTGACACTCATTTGACCCATTATAGAGTACAACGCCACTTTTGGAATGTACCTCACAAAACATCTGCAGCAGCTGGAAAGGCCACAGAAGTACCTCACAAAGAGGATTACTGGCCTCAAACAGATGCACATTGTATGACTTCTTAGGATCATAGGATCATAGGACGTTACTTTACTAAGCTAATGGCCCTAAGGCCCTTACAAGCCTAGCCAAGTTCTTACCCTTATTTCCATGATCAGCACCTATTGCCCCTTTCCAAGAGGGACATAGGTGGAACCCCTGGGGTGAATTTACCATCACCTATCCAATCATCCAGATTGCATTTGAAGAGGCCATACCTGTTACATGTACTTCTACTCTATTTGTAATCCATGTAACACTAGAATACCAGCGCTATATGATCTTAATTGGACAGTAATGTTTTGTATACATAGTGTTGCTCATACTCTGATGAAAATAGTTGTTGAGTTTGAAGATGAGATTTCCTCATATCAGTTAGTTAGCCATGAGTTTAAACATATCTAAAGTAATACATTATTGACAATAAATATAATTTTAGTGAGTATTTTTTTAAGAAATGAGATAATCAGTTGCAAACTACTAACACACTTTTTTGCCATAAAAACATTTCTCAAGTCTCTTTAAATCACAGATTTCTGAGGGTTATGGTATGAAAATTGTATGTATTAATGCTGGATTCAAATATAATAAAAACTGAGTACAAGCTATTTATGCCTGTCTTCAGAATAAGCGCCATCTCTCTTAGAGATACAATAAATAAGATGCATACAGATTTCCAGAGTTCATTCAGATATTGTACTTCTAATATTTTTGATGTAAACTAGTTATTATATTAGCCCAAATCTATTACTTATGAGACTGCTGAAATACTTCTCTCAGATTTTCTCTGTTCATTAAAGAAGATATGTGACCTGAGCTTTAATCATCACTAGTTTCACTGGCAACACAAAGCAATTTTTAGTAATATAAGCCAGCTTTAACACAAATTATATAATACCAAGTTCAGCTTTTTCCATCTTGCAATTGAAGACCATAATTTACATTAATAATAAACTTTGTATGGATACAGCAAAGAAATCTTTATTACTTACACAGTAACTAGCAACTCAGCCTTAAACAAACAGTACTTATGATGTATAAAATCAAAGCCTCTTTGTTTTAATCACACTTTTTGGCACAATGCCAGGAGACTGGAGATTGCACTTATATGGATCCTAAATCTAATTTTTATGTCTCAGCTGTCCTGATTTTAAAGAATGATTATAATCTTGCTTCATATTTTCCCCCATCCCCCATCCCTTGTAAAATGTTTAATTTTTCTGCTAAATGACAGAACTGTCTGTTGGTCAATAATTGCAGACATTAGAGTTCCATAAAAGTTATTGTTCAGAAGCAAATTGATGTAGAATTTATAGTTTTATTAAATTAGGGCCTCCCCCACTCATTATTTTTTACTCTGTTCATTATCATAAGCACAGAGTTGTGAGGTATATGAGGCATTACCCTACTGAGATTTTGAATAGAAAGTTACATAGATATCAAGAGAGAAGGCATGAGCAGAATTGCAGGTGGAATGCATACCAATAACAAGTTATATTTAGTCTGAAAGAGAATAGAAAAAGTAATCTGGTGTTTAATATGATCCATAAGTACTGCAATAAGTTATTAACTGACTCTCCATTAGGCAATGTGTGCCTGATGCATTTCTGGTTTCATTCAATAATGCTGGGATGGTGGGTTTTCTTTTGCTATTGTTATCTGCCTAGTTCATGCTGATACATTTGCTTTCCTTAAATGCCACAAGTGTAAGTTAACATAATTTGCTACATGTGATACAGAATGTATCATTTATGTTTCTTGCCCTTGTAGACTGCAGTGTATAAGTAGTACATTTACAACATTTGAAGTCCATATCTAGCAGCATACAATGGATGCAGTTAATGAAATTGAAAACTAATCTGTTGATAAACATTTTGTGAGTGTGCATTCAAGGCGTGGATCAGTTACAAAATGTAAAGTTTTGATTGTACTCAGAAGCACATAGAGGTAGAACCGGAACAAAAGTGATCAATATATGGAAGGCATACAGGTGCGTGCATGCTATTGCATATACAAAGACTGAGATCACACTATCACAGAAAGTGGGAACAGTTCCATCTCTACATATAGGACTCTTTCCTTCTCTCTCTGATGGTATGCTCTAGTTTGTCATGCTGCCAGTGTGAAATTTGATGAAAGGAAATTGATTACCCACATCTTAATATTATGTATCAATCACACTTTTTTTCTGAAATTATATTTGTTGTATCATTAAAGGGAAATCTCATTCTTGTCTATTGATTAAATGATACATTCACAATGATTCCCATTTAATGCAGTATATAAACAATATGAAAGTTAGATATTTATCATAATTGCATTATATTTGCAGAGGTGAGGCCATTTTCCATAACTTATGGGACAAATGCTGCAGGCCTTAGAACCAACTAGCATTCTAAACTTTCCTAAGCTGTTTTGCCCCACTTCAGACCATAAAGCACTGCACAGCCCTAACTTTTCAGATCTGAAGTGGCAGAAATAAAATTAAAATATTGTGCAGGTATAAGATCTACAACACCATTATAACCTAGATTGTAGATGGAGTGAGGGTTAATACTGAAGATTCCCCACTATTAAAAATCTATCATTATGGTAAATTTCATAACTTTTATATCTGATATGTGTGTGTCCATCCACTGTAAATCATAAGACAGAGTCCCATGCTACTCTTTCTAAGTGGACCCACTTCAAAATACCCTTAATTACAGTAGCCCTAAAGACAGATCTAAAAGTAGAGATAAGCTGTAACATACATTCACAGAGGCATTCAAATAAGGCCAAGTAGCTGCTACAAAAATGCCATTGTAAGCAGCATTAAAAAGCTATGAATG
Source organism: Protopterus annectens (assembly GCF_019279795.1). Classification (NCBI taxonomy): domain Eukaryota; kingdom Metazoa; phylum Chordata; order Ceratodontiformes; family Protopteridae; genus Protopterus; species Protopterus annectens. The sequence goes on along the minus strand of NC_056741.1, from coordinate 1,131,184,164 downwards.
TAGTCATAATGCTAGTAGAACAATCCTTAGGCAGCACAAGCAAAGACTATCATATCAAACATAGCAAACATTAATGCAGTTAGATAGCTACCTTGCAAGAGAAACATTAGATATTGCTCCAATGACTGGGCAAAAAAAGAAACAGCTATGAATTGTTCCAGAAGACTTGGCTCTGTCTAAGCAGTACCTTAAATGACAAAATATATTAATGTACTTCAGTAAGTTCTGCATTGTTGGTATAGTCTGAAAGGAAGACAGGAAAATCAAGTTTCTTATTTTGACTAATTTTGGTTGCTATGTTTGGCAAAAAGGAAGTATTTCTCATGAGTGAATCTAGCCTTATGAAAAATTAATTAAAAAGTATCCAATAAAAATGTATATAGCTCAGAAATTCCCTTATCTTTATTGATAGTCACCAAGAATAGTGTTTTCCAATGCAGGCAATTTTTAATTTGCCCATAGAAACTGGTTCAAAGAGATCCTGTCTCAATTTTCCTAAATTAAAATTGGAAGGTTATCCAGATTTAAAGCTGTCAAGGACAGGTAGAAATTCAAAATGTGACTATTTCAACATGAAGAACCTCTTCCCTAATAAGTAGGTTAGTGAGTATGAATATGAGTTCAGTGTTAATAATACAGCAATATAATAAAATTACCTTTGGACTGATGGACATATAACTGGCCATTAACCTCTTATGCCATGCATTTTTATATTTCATTGTCCTTACTAGTAATGTGTAAATAGGGGTCAAGGTACTTTTGCTGTAACACTTGGATATACATTTTATGTCTTCCAATGATATTTTTTCAGGTAAGAAATGTCTAGATTCCCTTGTCCTGTTTCCATGTTTTGATAAAATAAACAGACTTTATATTGGTAAATGATATATAGATAGACGACAATTAGACCATGTGTGTTTTAATAAAACAATGTGAAAATCACCTGTTTTCTTGTCTATCATTTCCAAAAAAGCAGTCCTATCCAATTAATTTGTTATTTATAGTGCCTTGGTTAACTATATAGAATCTGAGTATGTGAATTTGTGTTAGTAGGTATGTTAAACAACAAACGATACCTCTCCCGAAATGCAAAGCTGGTCGTCATGTGTGACCTGTAATTTATTCATAACCCTCTCAGAAAAAAATTATAAATGCATACATGGTAATCCATTTTTGGCAAGAACAATTCATGCCAAAAGAGTCCATCGACAAATCAGGAAGTAGCTCCTACTAAGCCATTCTTAAAATTTAAAAGATGTTGGATTATGTCTGAATTTCACAAAGCAAAACTAAAAATAATAAATATATGGTCCTCATGTTACTATATTACACAACACATAACAGGTTGCTTTCTCACATTGAATAACATGCCTTCTCTCTTAAAAGGCTTACAACTGAGGTGCTTATGTTTAAATCCTTCTCAGAATATTTCAATCTATCTGCTTTGAGTACACTGTTTCATCTGTATTTAAATTTATAATTCAAAGGGCTAGAATGAGGAAAAACTGTTCATCCTGACTTTTTAAGATATTCTGGTTCCTTCTATTTCCAGTACATGTCCAGGACTGGTGTAGATAGTCTTCTGAGGAGCTATCCTATTCCTCAACCAGAGTGTCAGCCAATTATTACAAAACTGAACTTGATGTTGCAATTGCCTTCTAGTCAAGTAAATAAGGTAGCAGTTGTGCACTCTTCAACTGTGCATTGTATTTGTTGTACTGCATCCCATTAAGGAGAAATAAATACATAATCATCCCATTATTTATATGGATGTGAAGCTATTATATCCTTATAGTTAGACCTCATCATCAGACCACATAGTTTCTACATTGGTATTGATTCATCAATCTGCCTTTGTACTTTACAGGGTATAAAAAATATTTTAGAAATTTCCATTCAGTGTTGGAAATGTCAGGTGTAATATGTTATAGTATGCACATATTTTTAACTGTCTTCCCAAATTATTATTATATTAACAGCAACCTAAACAACATTTTATATGATTGGCATTCAGAATTATCAACTGCTTAATAAGTAATCAATAGTGTTTGAGTTGAATATTCCTTTATTGTCTCCAAAATCATAGTATAAACTGTTGTGGGCAATTAACTGTAGCAACAAGGAAATGCATAACCTGCCAGCGGAAGGTCAATAACCCATTCTGACTGGAAAGATGAATTACCTTAGTACTAGATGTTTATATCATGCATATATGCACCCATTAGCTAAGATTATTGCAGCTTGTTCTTCCTCCTATGAATCTGGAAAAGCTTAGACAGTAATTTTATCACTAAAGATAATTATTGATGGGAGTCACCCATCAGCAGATACCATGTAAGTCTGGCACAAAAAGATTTTTTGCTCACCGTGTATGGTACACACTGACTGTTATATGTAAAAGTTCAGGAAGTCATCAAAAGAAAGTAGGAGTGTAAGAAGAAAGTGTGAGATAGAAAAGATGGACCAGTCTAAGAAGAAATACTAATTATCTAACAGAAAAAAAATATCATAATTGTGAAGAACAAGGCATAAAAGGTACTCAAACAGCTTCTAAAAAGTGACTCAGCAGATGGCACAGATAAATTCTATTAGGTTGCAAGGCAAAGAGAAAAATATTCAAAGAATTAAATGATTCAAAGATTCAAAGAAGCTTTATTGTCATTTAGGACCACACAAGTGCAACCTAAATGAAATTACAGATGTCAGCTCATGAGAGAAATGCAGTGCAAATAATATAGATACAGTGGTATCAGAGAATAACATTAGAAAGAAAGATAAAGACAATTGGCATCAGACACCCTTCATACTGGATGCTGGCAACTGCCTGCTCACCTGTCCACACAATATCAAAGGCAGATTGAAGGAATACTTCCAGTAACTTCGGTATGAAGAAAAGAAAACCTCATAGGAACTTTACTGTCCAAGGCACCTCTTATGATGAAAGAAGAAGATGAAGAAGAGAAGTGCATCCCAGTAGAAGTAATAACAGCACAAAGGAAAATGAAGTCAGGAAAAGCAGAAGCTCAGATGAAGTCATAGCAGATGTAATCAAGATAATGTGTGAGTTAGGAGTAAAATGGCTCCTGATGGTACTCATAGCAGTGTGGAGAGAAATATATATTCCAGAAGTTTGGTGAATAAGCATACTAGTGCCAGTCTACAATTAAAAATGGAACATTCCGTGTGGGCAATACAGAGGTATCACACTCCTGTCACATTGCATGAATGTTGTAGTAAGGGTGTCTGATAAATGAATATAAAGAGGAGTAGAAAGTAAGATGGGAGATGAGCAGTTCAAATTCAGATCAGGATACAACACAACTGACCTAATGTTTTCAGTGAGATCGATAACTGACAAGAAGCTACAGATGAGGAAAAAGTGCAACTGAGCATTCCTAGACGTGGAGAAAGCATATGACAAGCTCCAAAGAAGGTTAATTTGGACATTCTTGCAATGGCTTAAAGTCTTCAAAACATTGTCAGAATTAGGGTCTATATTAGAAGAGTGAACACTTAAAATAGTGAATGCTCTTCTATTGAATTGAAAAACCCGAAACTTTAAAATATCAAAGGTTTGGATCAGCAATTTTTTCCCCAGGAAAAAAAATCGCTGATTCAAAAAAAAAAAAATGTAAAAATAAGTAAAGTGGGGGGCTTCACCACCCCACACCACCCAACTTAAATATACCAACTCTGAGATCGCATCACAGTGGAGAAAATAGCAAAGTCCCAAGAACAGCCCAGCGATTTTTTTTCCCTGGGAAAAAAATCACTGTTCCGTGCCTTCAGCATTTTGCGGTTTCGGGTTTTCAAGTTCGGTAGAAGAGCATTTGCTATTTTAAGTGTTCGCTCTTCTTATAGGAACCCTAGAATTAGGGTAGGCTATATACCAAGACCTAATAATACAAGTAAAAAGAGTGTTTGGACTCACGGAGAGGTTTCTAGTGGAAGTGGGTGTTCATCAGGGTCAACCTTTAAGCCCACTGCTCATAGCATACTGGTGATGGACAGCAAACAAGGTGGAGGAGACAGATTAGTAAAGTTACTGTATTGAGTTGATGTGGCATTACATGCAGACTCTGAGCAAGAACTTCAGCAATGGATAGGGAAATGGAGTGCAGCATTGAAGGTACATGGGATAAAGCAAAGTACAGATAAGACACATGTAATAGCTAAAGCTGAAAATTGAGATAAAAGGGAAAATATGAAACAGGCTAACAGCTTCAGGTATGTGAGAGTGGTGGTTGAGAAGAAAGGAAGTCTGAATAAACTCAAAGCTAGAATCAGAGGGGCTGCATCCAACTGGCACAGAGTGTTAGAGGTGGTGTATATCAGAAAAATGCCAAAGAAGCTGAAAAGTAATGTATTAAAAACAGTGGTGGGAACAGTACAGAAACCTGGACAGTGAAGGCAGAATAGCTGAGGAAACTAAAAGTGATAGAAATTAAGTGATTGAGACAGGTGGTAGGATGTACTATGTGTGACAGAAGAAGAAATAAAGACATCAGAGCAGAAGCCCTTTTAGACCCAGCTGTAGATAAGGTCAAATAAAACAGATTATGGTGGTTCAGGTACATGTACAGGAAAATAGCAGCCAGTCTGGTGAAGAAGATTGGAGGCAGACAGGACAAAGGCAAGAGAAAACAAAGGCATCCAACAGGATGGATTTTGTGAGGGAAGACCTACGACAGTCAGGCATGACTGTCAAGGAAGACAGGTGAATGGCACTGAATCATTAGAGATGGTGACAGCTTAAGGGGCACCCAAACTTCCTGTAGAAAATGGGATTGAAGATGATGATGATTTGTTTACTTTCCTTTTCTTATTTATTTCTTGTTTTGAATGTAAGAAAATTATTTGAAATGAACATGTAAGGAAAAAGGTTATTTTATAATCTCATTTTAAAATAGTTTACTCACATTTAAATATATTATGAAAACTGCTACAAGTAATTGTTGTCAGGCCTACGTATCTGACCATTGCAAGGTCAGTGAGCCCAAACTAAATATCAGCATCACAGTGCTTCATAAACATGTATTGTTTTCCAAGTAACACAGACTGAAAAAAGTAATAATTTTGGTGACAAGCCTAATAACTGAAATATACATGCTTGTAAGCATTAATGATCCCTCATCATTCATCTTAAGTTGGTTTGGCTAATGACATGGTTGTTGCCTTTTTAGTGGGGTATCTCTGGCAATGTTATGTGTTCTGTATTTTTATTCATGCATTGTTTAATTTTTGTGCGCCATATTTTCATATTTACTTCAGACTTTCAACTCCTAGGTTATACAGTCAGAATTGTGTCTTATGTTGATGTTGAGACCACTGGCCCTTTCTGTATATTATGCTACTTCATTTCCTGCTGATTGGGTTTATACTTTCCCTTATATCAAGAGCATGTTTTTACCTTTTTAGATATATTTTGCTTTTCATTAATGTACTTAAGTTTTCACTGTTTAATTACTCCAAATTATGCTATTTTTGTGTTAAAACCCTGATTTCTTTTTTCTTTTATTTCTAGTTTCTAGTTTTTATATAGCTTTATTAATATAATTTAGTTCAGTATGTCTGTTTCTGCTGTTTGGTGTCGTTTTGTCTTGATTTACTTTTATTATTATTGTTTTATTATTTTTTGAGAGCAATTATTTGATATCTTCCTTTTCTAAATTATTTTTCAAGATGCTGTAGCTTGTTGAATTTTGAAGCCTGCGAAACAAACTACCTGTGACTGAATCTGAGGCTTAAGTGGCCTGCACTAATTTTTCCTATTTGGTTGAACATGGGATGAATAGCTAGCTAGCAGTGTATGTTGGCAATGTTCCTTGCCCATTTATATGATATTTTTACATCCTAATGTTTTCATTGCACAATGGTATGATATGAATTACGTACTGAACAGCAACTCAGTAGTGTTAATTTCAAAGATGTACCAGTCATTGCAAGGAAACAAAATGTAAACAGGCAGATAGCAACAGGTAGGGGGTACAGTAATGTGGATTATGCATTTTGCCATGGCAGATGGTAGAGGACATGAAGAGGAATGGAGTTATATTATTTAAAATGGAAACAATATTCCACGTTCTGTGTTTGTGTGCTATATATACTGTATTTGTGGTTTATATTGCACAAGAAACGTGTGTGGGGGGGGTTCTATTCAATAAAGGGAGCACATTATCACAGGCTTTGTAGCTATGTGTTACTATATATTGAAGTACAGCCTTTGAAGGTATGTGAAAGATGTGCACTGTAGGCTAGGTGGTTGGGAACAGAGGATCACATGTAAGCAGAAAGTACACAGAAGGATAGTGTTATGCAAGCTCTTGTACACAGATCATACAAGATGCCCAGAGTTTTACTAACAGTACACATTGGGCTACATTGTGTCCCCTTCAGTGATAAAATATATGCATGACTGCAGCCATTATAGAGCAGTGTGTATGGCGTTCCATGCTAGTGATGGCTGTGTTCATTGTGGATAAGGGGAAATACCACTAGTCTGCAGAAAATGGTAATACTTCAGAAGCTTTGATATTACTGAGCAGTATTATATTTATTACCCTTTCTTGTAAAGTATTGCTCATCTGAATCTTATCTGAACATTTTGTTTTGACTTATGCTATGAAAGTAGAGAAACTTTTCATTCCAGACGCCAGTGCTGGCCTGTACTGCTGTCAATACAACCCACTGGTACTGATGGTAGTAGTTAGCATGCCAAAATTATGAAGGAGTATTAGTCCATTCTGCGTGTGTACTACCTTTGCTGGAATGGTGGCTAGAGGATCATGAGCAGTACTGTCATAGCAGGGCAGTGGTCACATTTTGTTTTGTGCATCTGTATAACTGTGATGGGAATTAACTCATGAAGACATTTAATATTCAGTAAAGCTTTCTTTGAAGTATACTAGCACTCCTTTTTATGTATGTTTTTCACCTGTATAGTCAGCTATCTGCTTAGAGTGCAAATTCATGCCATGTTTGTAGTTCTGCATTTAAGTTGTCTCCAAATTTGGAGGGGGGTTGTTTTTTCTCTTCATTTCTATTTGCACTTTCCCAATATCATGTATACTGTATCTCTAAATGTCCCTTCCCATGTTCTGCCTTATTATACAGTGACATGGCAATTTAAGTTTATACATGCAGATAACTAAGAAAGAAAATTCTAAAGGCACCTTTCAACAGTGTAGAATATAAAAAATACATAAGAGACTGTGTTTCATAATGTGATTAACACAGGTATACAGACGTACGTCACTGTACATGTATGTAATGCAAGAAATATTGTTATTGCACATGTAGATTGGTTACAAAGTCCTAAGGGAAGCATGTATAAGGAATAACAGAAGGAAATTGTTAAAATGATAGCAGACATGATTAAAAATTAGCCAAGCAAAGGAAATTATGATGTAAAAGGGAAATGCAAGCCCAAAATCAGCTATATTCTGAAAGATCTTTGGACGGTATCTATTATTCTGGGACAGTTCATTATAATAGAAACTAGATGATTGTGTGCAAAAGAAAAATCTGCACGCAAACCTCAAAGAAATAGTGCTTACCTCTGCTGCTCCATCATTCCCCCATGATTAGACTCCAGCTTCTTTTGTGCATTAAAGAATTGGTCGAGAATATTTGGTACATATTTATTTATTTATTTTATTTATTTTACATTTGTTGACCGGGATAGTCCAACTGGATATATGTCCATTTTCAGCGGAGGCCCGGGGAGAAAAGCTCCACAGAGAAGACAATACAAGTAAGTTACAATACACATAGAGGAAAAGGAGAGAAATACAGGTTTACATATTATTATGCATTACTTAATTAGATACATTTGGCAACTATAACATTAAACAAAGCTCAGAAGACAATGATGTTTCAATTTTCAGTACAGTGACTGGTTCTTTATAGAACTCAGAAGGACCATGAAGAAACTGTCTAATGTGAAACCAACAAAAATAGAATAGTGGTCAGCTTAATTTAGAATTTGGTTAAATCAAACAACCCTGGATTTCCAGGTAGGATATTGTTATCTATCTAAGGCAACTAATCTGGATTTTCACATGGGCATAGCCATTGTATGTTAAAATATTGTTTAAGATTCTTTTTGAATAGACCAAGGGAAGTAATAAGTCTTAGGTTATTAGGGAGGGAATTCCAAAGCTTTCCTATAGAATTGGCGAAGAGAGCCTCACCTCCCAAATTGTTAGATTTGGTGGTATGGACCAGAAGTCTGTTTGAGGAGCGTAGACAGCTAAGATTGGAGTAAGGGATCAGTAGTTTATTAAGTGATGGGGTTTTGTCAGGTTGTTTAATGATTTTAAATGCTTCAGTGAGTTGGTTCATTTTGAGAAGATTAGATAGTTCTAACCAGTCAAGTTTCCTTAAGTTAAGGCAGTGATGTGTTCTATAAGGTGCTCCTGTTACAAATCTGGCAATGTGATTATAAGAAACAGATAGTTTATTAATATCACATTTATTGAGGTGGGAAAGTACAGGGGAGGCATATAATAGGGTGGAGAGGAGGTGCATGCGAGCAATGGCTAGTTTGGCAGAGGGGGTTAGAAAGTTCTTTATTCTATACAAGGATCCAAGTTTCTTGTTTACAGTCTTTATGCTTTGACTGATATGCAAATCAAATTTAAGTTTGTTGTCAATTATAACGCCTAATAGTTTTGTATTGGTACAAGTGTAAGTATTGGTATAAGTGTAAGTCATGTTACTGCATGTAGTGAAAATTGTTAATGCATTTTAATTGACAGCAAGTATGTTATTGTATTACTGTTTTACTGTTTTTTTTTTTATATTCCATAGGATAAGCTTACTATGACCAATGTTTAGGCTGCTCTGCATTGTGCACATATGGGATAACTTTGTCAATGTATATCTGAACAGTGTTTCCAGTTGTTAGTATTTATTGGCTGATTTTTGGTCTGTATCTTCTGGCTGCTCTGTCAATCTCTTCTTCATCTCCTTATTCTGGCAACCTTAACACTATCTCTAAGAACATATGTGTGTTTTATTCATATTTGCTACCTTTGTAAACTTGCTACTTGCTGTTACATCACATCCTTATTGTTTCCTTCAGTGTAACTGGGAGCAGAAATGAGAACTTTTCCCAGCTGTTTTGCAGTAGCTACTCTCTACAGCTATCTTTACATAATTAATAACATTTTACTCTGCATCTCATGTATGTCGGAATCCTATAATTGCCTGTATACTTTGGCCATCAACTCAAAAATATCATTCACATCACACTTCTCAACTGTCCAGACATTTGCAGAATGTACAGATTTTTGTCTGTTAGTTTTGATCTGTTTCCCAGAAAATATGTGTTTTTTTGCAAAATCATTGAGATTGAGGACTCCAAATAATAAAATACCTCCATTATTTATGGCTTTTTCCAGAACTGTTACTCTAAGAGGTTGAATGTGTGTGTCACATCCCTCTCGCTCTGCATATATAGCCAGTGATGTGCTATGCATACATCCTAGAGTGCCTGTTATATGTCAGCATAGCATTCTGTTCCAAACTCTCTATCTGTATTTCTCCAGAGAACCAGCATTGCATTACAGTAATTTAATTATACACTTTGTGACAAGAGGCATTGTTGTGAGTAATTCTTATGGCTCAGTATTTTGCCAATGTACATTTCTTGTGTGCAGTGTGCTACTCCAGTAATCTGCATCCCAGCTTCACAAAATATTGCAATGCTCACATGAATTAAGAATATATATTTATTGTAAAAAAGTAAGTAAAGAAGTGAAACAGTAAGTTCCCTGCAGCACATCACAGTGCCAAAATCTGAGGGTGATCATCTAGTTTTCATATTCCCATTGCAATGTTGTTTTACCTCAGGGACGGTGATGCCTCAATATGACAAAGTCATTTTAACATTCTTATATTCAGTTGTAAACGTACTTACATTCTGGACATTGAATACAGTTAGACACTGTGGACCCTGATCCATGAGAGAAATTCAGAGGCAAGGTTCTGACAATGGAGGGCTAAAGTCCTACGGTAAGTGAAAGGAATAGTTACCTTACATGTGATCAGTATCTGTCTGGTTTGGTTTAGTTTTATTTGGATTGATTTGGTTTAGTGATATTTTGCAGGAACTACTTTACTTGTTGATGACAGTGTGTCCTATTTACAGTATTGTCATAAAACACAATTTGTGCATCTACTGTGCTCATGGTGATTGCCTTTTGCTAGAGTTGTGCAGTCATGAATTAATTATATATAAGTAAGGTGGTGGGTTGCAAGGGGGATTAATTCTCCAAAAACACATATCATTTCTGTATGGTTTTGTTTTATGGATTTTTATGTCTTTGTTAGTTTAGGGGGGGTTAGAATTAATACATCATGGAGAACTGAGTGGAACATCTATTTGTGACTGAGAACATATGATTTTACATACGCTAGCAGCCAGTATAAGATGGTATATCACAGGCAATGTTGCACACAGTAACAAATGCAAATGACCAGTATAAGTTAATACAAGTATCAGAATCTACCAGCTATTTGTTTCCTCTGCTACGTTTTATGTAGATTTCTTTCTTTTTCTTTCTTTTCTATCTTTCTTTCTTTCACCTCGGCACCTGTCACCTCTCATCTTTTTGTGTCTCCTCTCCCTTAATAGTTTAATGGTACATCCATTATGATGTATTTATCTCATCAACAATGTTGTTCCTTCAGGACTAATATGAAATATGTCTGCAATAAGCTGATCTGTCCACGGTATGGATTGAGTCACTCACAAAAGAAAGTTTAATTATGTGATTGTGTGGGCAGGCAGACTTGAAAGTCCTGTTTTAGCTTTAACATAACATTTTTTTTTTTTTTACCTGGTAGCTTCAACACTGTCCAAACTGTGCCATTCACGTGGAGATTATCCACTTGCTTAGCTGGCATTCCCCGTTGTCCCAAACCTCTATAATCCCTATTATAGCAGATCGCCTGTGCGATGCTACTGCTGTACTTCTCTTTATAGTGATTATTTACAGTTATTGCTGCCCTTTTTTATCGGAAAGCAGTTCATAACCCAAACTGCACTCTAAACGCCTGCTACTCTACATGCGCTTTTAGCGCTACAGTAGTTACTTGGCGTTTGCTTCTCTCTCTTCCTCCCCTAGTTACAATTAATTTATTGCTGGGGTATTGAGGGATTTTAATGTATTAAGCTCTCTAGTTATTATTGAAATATCTGTACTTTTCTGCCTATCCCTAGTAACATCTAGGATGCCAAACTAGTCTATTTTTGTACATGTCACAGTTAATAGTCTAGTTTTTCATTTGTACTGTCTCTTGGTTATACTTTTAGTACACTGTTGATTCCCTTTATTGCTATATTTTATTTTGCAAGAGGACTAATATGTGACCTAGATTTGCAATGTGTAAATTTATGTGCTAGCTTGGTTGATTCCACTGTTATTATTCTACTGTTGGTTAATGCTGATTTTTTTTAACCTCTAATTTGAATATATGTGCTAACTTTGCTCTTATTTCTTTTCTCCTCTTGCTTACCTTCTCCCCAAAAGATACTAGCGCCACAGACTCCTGTCCTAACTTCCTCCCAACTGGTGACAATTGAACCCGGTCTTCCTACAGTGACTGTAACTTGGGTTGCCTCAAACCTCATAAAGCATCACTCTGCTCTAGGAACAGAAAGTAGGTTTGAGCTCTGTAATGTTGTTATAATTGGGCTCTTACCAGGTCTTCCTATAGAGTTCTAGCTTGCCTGTGCATTAGTCTCCAGCAGCCAGTACCACCCTTTCTTAGCCCTCCCCCCCCCTGTGTAAACAATTCTCTCCCAGCCATTTATTGCAACTTCATTTCCCTCTACCTCTCTTCTGTCTTATTGCAGTTGTACCCCCTCTCCCTCCTGCTTACTTACACTACATGGTAGGTGCCCCCCCCACCTTAGCTTTTTCTTTCCTACTTTTTCTGGCTTTAACCTGCCCTTGTCTGGCTACTTGCTGTTATTTGGTCTTTTCATTTCTCCTGTAACTTCTACTCTACCTTATTGTCCATCCATCTCCCTTATAACTTTACTATTTTTCATCTGTAACCTACCTTTTTCTTCTACACTATACCCTTTCTTTCTCTGTTCCTACTGTATGCTTTTACACTGACTTAATCTTACCTTCACTTTTCCTCTCACTGGTGTACTCTGGTTTCTATCATACCCCTTCTATTTAGTTACATACCTATCTCACCTCACTTACCTGTATTTTCTGATTGTCTCCTTTCTTATCTTCCTTTAGTGGTTTCTACCCGCTCCGTTCGCCCTGCGGGCTCACTCCGCTCCCCTCCCTACCCCCAATTCCCACCCACCCCCAGGGGTCCTAACCTTATAGCTCTCTTGACACTCCCCTTATCTCTACCATCCAATCTTTCTCTTTCCCGCTCAACTGTGAACCCTCCCCTCCACTCACCCCTCTCCTTCTCTCATGTCCTCCTAGTCTACTTTCACTCCCATCCTTTTGCAGGCATCTCTCCACCTCTTCTGGTATTACTCTTCTTCTATCCCTCTACTCATTTTATCTGTCCCTTACCCTCCTTAAGCACTTTAATATCCTTTGTTACACTCTTACTATTTCCTATCTATATATTGTACCTTTCCTCTTCAATCCACTTCTACTCTCACTCTCTTTTAAAAAAATGCCTCCCTACCTACCTACCCTGCTAGTACTCTTAGTCTTAGTCCCCTTCTTCCTATTCTCTGCTCACCTTCTTACCTTCTTTGAAAACCCACTTTATACCCAGACTAACTATAAACAGAAACACACTTCTACTATCTACACTTCTCTCACCTCTTTCTTAAATGTTAATTCCACCCCTAGCTACCTTCTACCTAAGTTCCATAGACTCTCTCATCTTAACTACGCTTCACCCCTAGATAGAAAAAATGAAACTTCTAACCCTTGCTAAGAGCAACTACTTAACCAAACCAGATAATCCTACCTTACAAGATGGTGACATCCACCCCAACCCTGGCCCAGTATACCCTTCCCCTCAAGTATCTGGATCAAACCCTAATAACACCTTCCTCATTGGGCATCTTAACATTCGTAGTATAAACAACAAAGTTTCTTACCTTCATGCCCTCCTTGTCACACACTCCTTTGACATTCTCTGCCTCTCAGAAACCTGGCTAAAACCAGTCACAAAAGATACCGAGATCATACCCCAAGGCTATAACATAGTAAGACTTGACCTTTCTAAACGGAAAGGTGGTGGAGTAGCAATTCTGTTTAAGAATCAACTCAATATCTCTACCCTCCCAGCCTGTCCTACCCAGGATAGTAAAGTAGAAGTCATTATTACTAAATTCCAATTAAATGCCAAAAAATCCCTTTATATCATCTGCGTATACGTGCCTCCAGGTAACGATATACCTATCATAGAAGACTTTCTCAGTTGGGTTTCTACCACTTACCCCCAAGAAACTATAATTTTAGGTGACTTTAACATAGACTGGAATTCTATTAATGCTGATAATCCCTCCTCTCACATTAACCTCAATGGTTTTACCCAATCCATTACCTCTACTACAAGATTTAATAAGTCCAGCAAGAAAGAGAGTATCTTAGACTGGATACTCATAAACAAACTCAACATTACATACAACGTAGGAACTATGCCAGATGACATCAGTGACCATTGTTTAACTTATATTACAAGAGAAAAGACTGATTGTTTAAACCTCCCTAATATAAGAAAAATACACTCAACCAAACACTTTAAAATAGACTTATTTCAAGCCGAACTGAGCGCATGTAACTGGAACCCCTTGAAATCACTTCCTCTTGAAGATGCAGTATTATTCTTTAATTCTACCTTCCTATCCATTCTTGACAAACATGCTCCAGAGCGTACCATTAGAATGAAATCTAAGACAGCCCCATGGCTCTCTAGCGAAACTAAAAAACTAATCCTCTCTAGAAATAAAATTTGGGCCAAATGGAGATACTATAGAAACAGCCCTGATTTTCTTCACTTCTGCCAGCTCAGAAATCTGACCAAAAAAGCAATAATCACAGACAAAAGAAAATTCTACTGTGAACTTCAAGATACTCATTTTAATAATTCAAAACAATTCTGGTCATCGGTAAATAGACTCCTTTCCCCAGGAACAACCAAAACTCCTTCCCTACTGAATACTGACCCAGACACCCCTTACCTAACTGCTAATGCTTTTAACTCTTTCTTTTCCAAAACTATTCTATCTCTTGCTAGACAACTGAACACAAACTTCTATCCTCCTAGTAACTTAGTAGACTCTACTTATAACTTCTATCTACAACCTATCTCCACCTTTTTTATCTACAGACTTATTCACAAACTGAAACCATGTACCCCCTCTGCTGACAAAATCCCTTCTCTTTATCTCCAAAAGGCGGCTAAAGTAATTGCTTACCCTATATCCATACTAATAAACAGGACAATCCAAGAGGGAATCATCCCTGATATCTGGAAAGTCTCTCATATTATCCCACTACACAAAGGTGGTAACTCTCTTGACTTCTCTAACTTTAGACCTATTGCTCTCCTCTCCCCCCTAGCAAAAATTATGGAGAAATGTATTCACCAGCAACTTGTACAACATCTCTCTTTACATAACATAATAACAAATTGCCAGCATGGGTTTAGACCTCATCATAGCACCACCACTGCCCTCCTCTCCTTTGTGGATACTATCAATGGGAATCGCAACAATAACCTTCTCTCTTCAGCTCTATTTATTGATCTCTCTAAAGCTTTTGATATGGTCAACCATTCTTCTCTAATTAATATCCTTAAATCCCTCTCATTTGATAACTTAGCTATTAAATGGTTCAGTTCGTATCTGAGCAACAGACAACAAGCTGTTCTATGGGATAACCACATCTCTTCATTATTGCCAATTTCCATTGGAGTCCCTCAGGGCTCTATTCTTGGTCCACTACTCTTCTCCCTCTTCATAAATGATCTGCACTCAGTAATCCCTCAAGAAACTTGCATTCAATACGCAGACAACTCAACCATTATTTGCTCAGCATCTTCTCCTGTAGATCTAATCTCTCTAACTCAAAATATATTCAACACTGTAGAAACATGGTTTACTAGACGGTATCTCCTTCTTAATGCCAAAAAAACTAAACTTCTTCTCTTCACCCCCACCTCTCGGACCCCCCCCCCCCTTAAACTTCACTATCTCCTCAAACAACGCCACTGTCATCTCTCCTGACACAACTACTAAACTGTTAGGAGTAACCATTGATAATAATCTCACTTTTGATCAACACATCAACAACACCATCAAATCAGTTAACAGAAAAATGGGATCCTTATATCATATTAAACTATTTTTAACCCATCTACTAGAGCTAAAATTGCCCTCTCCCATCTTATATCAACTCTCTTTTATGCCTCTCCGATTTTCACCAACCTCAAGAAAGCTAACCTAAACAAACTAGCTGCTTGTTATAATAACATTGCCCGCTTTGCCACTGGTAACCCCTACAGAACCCATCATTGTCTAAATTTGAAACTTCTAGGCTGGCTAGAACTTCAAAACTATCTTGTATTCTCACAACTTACCATTGCTTACAAAATACTGTACCAACCTGACAACACCCCTATACTCTCTCAACTTTTAATCCCTTACAACAATCTTAACTCCCTCCGTTCCTCTGGTAGACTCCTGACTAGATCAATAAAGTCTAACAACTATGCCGGCGACTCTTTATTCACTAATACTGTTGGTAGAAGATGGAATCTGCTACCTAGTGATATAACACTGATTACATCATTTTCTCTCTTCAAACAAAAACTCAAGCTTTACTTCCAAAATCACTGGCTCTGTTCCTGTAGTACTCCAGACTGACATTCTCCTCCACCCATTATTAGTTCACCGCTTCTTTTTCAACTCCTCCTACTTTTGGCTTGCCTTTTAAGCTTCCTCCTAGGCTATCTTTTCCCCATGCGTGGCTTCTATGCTCTACCCCCTTCTCTTAGCTTTTCCCTCTCTTCCTCTTGCCACTTCTTTTTCTCCTAACTTTCTTCTCTCTTTACTGCTTCTTCTCTTCTTTTTTTTTTTCTTTTTTCCTAGATTTCTCCATAACTCCCTTAACTTTACCTGCTCTTTCTTTCTGATAACTTGTATCATTAGCCTTTAGCTTATAATTTGAATGCTCTGTAACTGACTATGTATTTTTCTTTGCCAACTGTAGTTTCTGTCTAGCCTGTCCTTTTTGGTCATTTTCTATTTTAGTTATTTTTCACTAATATGTTTTTACTAAGATGTTATTGTTTTTGTATTTTCTTGTGGAGCTTTTCTCCCCGGGCCTCTACTGAAAATGGAAATATATCCAGCTAGACTAGCCCGGTCAACAAATGTAAAATAATATAAATAAATAAACATAATTTCTTCCCATACCCTGTGCTACAATAAAAAAATAAATGTCATTGTCACTTAAACATAAATAAAAGAGAACTGTGTGGTACATTTCCATTTTGTATATAACATTTGTATTGCAAATGTACATTTTGGTAACCATTTTTTTTGTTTGTTTTATGTTAATTATTTGCCTGGATGATACTTTGAAACAAGATTTGCAAGTTTAAGTCATATGACTTTGGACTGGTGTTTGATTGGAGTTTGTCTAACTAGTTATATGACAAAGGGTGGTATTTATCTGAACCTTTTTGCACAAGGCTTCACTTCTAAAGAAGTCCATGATATAATCAAAGCATTTCATAGAAATATTTTTAAATAAAGTGCTATATAATAGAAGTTGATGTATCCATCTCTGTTTTTGCTTTTTAGATTTGAAATATATTATTGATCCATTTGATGGAGTTTTGGTTTGTAGTTTTTAAAACATTATAAATGTACCTTACCTGGTAAATTCTGATAAACTAATTGGTGTGCTATATTCTGATCTTATTTTATGTGTTATATTAATAACTCACCACATTTACAGTAAACTTTTTAGGTCTTTTTAAATCCCTGTAGCAGAACATCAGCTACCCTATGGCCTTCTCTTGTCCATTGGGTCTACTGGTTCTATAATCCCTTGAACTGATTTTGGCATATGCTCATTGCTGCTGAGGAGACCAAGAGTCATGGCAGAACATACTATTGCTGGTAATGAGTATTTTCTTCTACCTGTTAATGTGCTGAGGAAAGCCATGCAAAGAGGATAAGCAGACATTTTGTCCACCTCCATCGACAGTCAGCCAATATCCCCCACCAATTTCCTCTTTGTAACAGTACCTTTCCACATGTTCCCATGCTCCACTATGGATCAAATACAAGCAGTGCCCCCCAAGATAAACATAACAATCTTTACCTGACAGCACATGGGATACCCAAGTTGTTAATCAAACCCAGAATGCCTGGGCACTAGCCAGGACGTTATCTCTCAATACCATCTATACATCAACAGAAACATCTAAGTTTTAGGAAGTGATAAATAGTTATTAGAAAAACTGAATGACTTTATCTCTGAAAAAAAATAAAGTTGCCTAGATAGTATATAAAACTCTCCTGCTTGGAAAGTATCACTAATTCATTAAAACTTTCAAATGTCATGCTTTTTCTTAGCTCATTTAAGTCTGCCAGTCACAGTACTATGTGACGTATATAATTCCATTTCTATGACTACCATATCATAACCATTAAGTACAGACTAATGTCAGCACTGAAAATAGCTTCAGCTACTTAATTCTGCCTGGCAGTCTGTTCATATGCTCATGAATATACAACGCTGCAAAGTCTTGATCAGCAGTCAGATTATAAGTTCGTGTGCCTGACTGCTGATTTATATGACCTGAGTCTGAGACTGCGAAAGCTGCTGTATTTCAGAGTTCTGATTCTTATTACTAGTAAGCCAAGAAAAGTAATAAAACCAACAAATGATTTAGCCTCAGAGTATTAATTCAAGTTGGTGGAGACCTGCCAGTTGGAAAACTTTTTAAATTGCTAAGAAAGCACATGCATATGGAATACAACTCGTAATAGAAGGTATGCTCATATATAATATCAGAAATGTGATTTCATTCCCATGAGTGCTTCTTAAAGTGGTTTAATGAAACAGTAGAAGCACAGTTATTGTTTTCAAGAGAACAAGTAAGTGGATCTACCAGTTTATTCCTGTTCTGATCAACATTATTTCTAATGGTTGTAACAACAGCGATGGAAGTTCATCTATGACATTAGACTGCATTTTTGAATTAGATTGCATTTTAAAAGTCATCCTTTATGCTCATGGACTTAAGAAAGTAATAAGAAATTTAAAAAATGATCATAAATGAATATCATAATTTAGGAATGGGAAAGGAAATTGTAGGTAGGTTATTTTCTGTTGTTCAACAAAGATTTATATATATATATATATATATATATATATATATATATTTAGTTTTACAAAACCAGAGTTGATTTTTGCCCTTTTTATAACAGCAGACAACAATTTAATGTGCTAATTATTTTAAGAAGAAAGTGGAGGCCTTCCTTCTTTAGCATTTGTATTTGTGTAAGGTTAGAACCACATGCAGTACTGACCTACTATACATATATATATATATATATATATATATATATATATATATATATATATATATATATATAGCAAAATAAACTTAAGGACTTATTTTCATTTTGTATAACATTCTCAGTTTAATATCAGCAAACAGTCACAGATGTGAAAGATAGCTGTACAGACATAACAGAAAACAAGCAGTATGGTTTTATATACAGTTTTCCTTTTTCCTGCTAAGCAACATATCACTTGCACATATTCTTTGCTGTTGCATATTAATATAGTTATATAAATTTTGATTGAATTATTTCAAAATCTAGCTAATCAGCAGTGAAAGAATGTAATTATAAACTGATCTACGTCCATTAAAATTTTGTTCTTTTGATATTTCCCTAAAAGACTGTAAAATAATTATAAAGAATGTCCCTTGAGTGTGTGAACTAGAAAAAGTATATAGTTATTTCCACTTAATTTCTTTTCTTGTACATGCTTTATTATTTTTATTCCTGCAGGGGAACTAACCAGTAGACTGACATGAAAGAGATAAAAGTTTAAGAACCGGCCATGCAGAGTGACAGACAAACATACAGCAGACATACACATTTAGAGACAGTTTGGAGAACTTCCAGTTCAACTACTGATATGTTTTCAGAATGTGAAAGAAGGTGGAGACCCCTGAGAAAACTTACATGTGCAGAGAAAGGACATACACAATTCATATAAATGAAACCTCAGTAGAAAATTAAACTAGAGAACCAAGCTCTTTGATATAGCAACACTAGCCAGCATATCAATTTGCTGGGCTATTTTCATTTAAGCCAAGGAAAATCTGTTCTTGAGCGGTCAATAGAAATGCTTCAAACTTTAAACCATCTGCCCTAGTTACATCCAGCCACATTACTACCCCCTCATTATACTAGGGATATTATTAGACAAATCTTACAGTTCTTTTTTCAAATTAATTACATTATAGGTATTATAAACATAATAAAGATACATAATATTATTACAGCAATAGTTATATAATAAATCCAGAGCCAATATGTTATAACCATTTAGGGAAAGAAGTTAAATAAATTATAGACAATAAATTAAATAAGGGTAATGATAACTAAAACAATAGAAATGTAAGATGATGTATACAAGCAGAAGAGAATAAACTCTTTTACTAGTTACTAAAAAGAATGCAGTAATAAATATGTTGAAAAAAGGCAGTTGAAGAAACTTTCATTATGAAAATAGTAACTTGAGGAACAGCTTTAGTTTTAGATAGTTATGCCATAAGTTGCAACATAGTATCTGCACTGTCATTATCCTGTTGCAAGGTAGTCACAGAAGTCTCAAAAAATATAAATGAACTTTACTGCTAATCATTTTCAAAAGTTCTTTGAATAAAGATATGTTGCAACTTATGAGTAAATTATATTGGACATTTTTTTTTTTGCATAATCAAGATGAAAATTACATCATCTTCTACTGTTGGTGAATTTTACTCCTTATTGTTTATTTACAAGTTAGCAGTAATGATGAAGCTGGTTGATATGTTGAAAATTGCTAATTCTGACGTTTCATTTTTATTTTCATTTTAGCCACAAGATCCCAAAATGTCACCTGCAATTGTTACTAAGATTTTATTTTGTTTGGTCTCAGAGACACATCCCCTCCACATGTTGGGCTACCTTATACTAAGTCTTTAAAGAACAGCTCTTTGAAATGTAACACTTTTCATGGTAACAGGAGACTATTTCATTTGGGCTTGCTGGTTAATTGACTAATGGAAGCTGTAATGAATGCAGCATCAATACTGAATAATCAGCTTTTCTAATGACAATGTAATAAAACGAAAATGGAATAAAGTAATTATTTTTCAAGTTTAATAGGAAGACATAAAAACAGCATACAAAATGTTTCCTTCTTTGTCTTGTACTTCTGCCTAGCCAATGTATTTTCTATATATTTGTAGAGTGAAGGGCTGCAGGAATGGAGACCATTGTTTTCCTATAGACAGACTAGGTCATTTATACAAATAATACATCTGAATCAGGAAAATTCACATCCAAACGTATTTTCCTTTTTTTTATTATTTCCTTTTAATTTGTATTTCCTGATTAAGAAAGTGAAGAACCTTGTGCAAATGGTGTCCAGAAGGTAAATCCAGCCCAGAACTAAGTCTAACAGTTTAAACAATTATATACAAATGTAAATATATAGTTTCTGTGTTTTTTTTTTCTTCTTTTCCTGAATATATACAAGCTGGACTAAAAATAATCTTCTGTGTCAGATGCTGAAGCAGCTGCTGCCACTGCATACAATAACTAGTCCTTATTAGGAAAGCAAAGTAATGTAGTTGGGTCTGTTTTGTTTTATCTACTGTTCACACATGTTTTCTTTAGCTTTTAAATATGTATGCATCAAAAATGTAAGCATAACAACTTTGAACAGCAGAGACTATGAAAGACTTTTTGATACTGTTTTGTCTGATCATAAAGCTGAATCTTGATGTATATGTGCTTGATTCATACATAACAAATGGATAATCAGGACTATAATTGTTCTTAGCTGTACATACAGACCCAACAAGTAAAGAACTGCTGTACACTAAAAAGGATTGTATTTGAATTATAAAAATAAGGAACATGCAAACAGTGAGTAATAAACTATAATACGTTAAATTCAGTTGTGCATGTAAGTATCTGCTATGTGTGAACATAATAGAAAAGCTATGGTTTGCTTTGAATTGTAATATGTTTAGATTGCCTATTAAGTTAGATATCTAAATCTCAGTTAAAAGTAGTTTTAAAAATGTTTAGCTTAATTACCTTTAATCGAAGTAAGGGTTAGAAATCATATCTCTTACATATGCTTTGGTTGAGCAAGCTGTTATGTGTGTTGCTGTTTCTTGTTACAGCTGGGACTTAGAATGACAGAAAGTGTATGTATTATAGTTGTAAATGTTCTTTTTAGCTCTCTTTCAGTTAGTAGGCTTGTGTGGATATGCATGGGGGGTTCTGAGAGGGAGTGAAGTCACACATATTCATATCATTGAACTGTATCAAAAATTCTAATAACTTTGAAAGGTCAATTTGTCCCAAAATGCTTCCATTAGTTCTGAAAGTCAGTATTCTGTGTATTGTAGCTTTTTGATGATTTCTGTGGATTCATAGAATGTAAAGTCTTACAAAATAAGAAAAAGAAAAATCTATTAATGCATTTAATTTTTAAATCTAAGGCAGAGATAACTTTCATTCAGGAAATGCATATGTTGAAAGAACAATGGGAGAAAGATACAAAAAAATGGGTGAAACATATTGTTGCTGCTGGTGAGAGTACGGCTTCTAGGGGAGTTCCTATAGTAGTTAAAAAAATCTTTTGATGGCACTATAATGAAGGGCAGTTATAACTCAAGTGGCAGATGGTGTTATTTTACTTGTGAACTGCCACCATTAAAAAAAACCTTTCTTAGTCCTAAATGTTTGTGCTCCGTGTTTGCATCAATAACCTATCTATATGACATGTATAGAATATTAGCGAACTTTCCTAATTATTTCTACAGCATAGGTGGTGACTGGAATATGATAATTAATCCAGAACTTGATAGGACAAATAAGGATAATAAGCAACCTGTTCAGCTCACTAAACTAATAGCTGAAATAATGGAAGACTTTAAGTTAGTTGACCCATTTGAAAACTATAGGAATAGTACAACTACTAGTAAATTCATTTATTATTCACCATACCACAAGTCTTGGTCTAGAATAGATATATTTTTAATATCTGAAGTTCTATTAAATAATACAGTCACCTACAATAGTGAACCTAGAACAATATCAGATCATGCAAAAATAAACATTACAATAAAGTTGGGGAGCTCAATGCAAAGACCCCAAACAGTTATGAACTGGACGTTAAATACAAACTTATTAAAGAATAAAGAAGTTTCTCAGGATATCGTTGACATTCTCACCCAAGCTAAAAATAACTTAGAAGTAACATATATACCAGACGACATTCAATGGCAAGCAACAAAAGCCACTATTAGGGGAATATTAATTCAAAAAACTTCTTTCTATAAAAAATTAAACATGGAAAAAGTCAGAGCAATAGAATCAAAATAAAAAAAAAAACATAGAGTTAAAATTACAAATTAATAATTCACCAGCACTTGAATGTCAAATGGTTACACTACAGGGATAATTACGGCAAATTCAAAACACAACAGTCCTCAATCAGTGAAATTAAACCTCTTCACAAATATGCCCAAATGGGCTCAATCACCCTCAAAAGCACTGGCAAGAATAATAAACATAAAGAAACCCTACCAAAATAAAACAATTAAACTATAATAACAAATCCCTAGATATGTACAAAGAGATTATAGTGGCCTTTGAAGAGATTTACCAAAACATATATGGCCCTTATGACCAGTTTAATGAATCATTATTTCATCAATTTACTGAAGGGTTACAATTTCTAGTGCTGAATGAAACAGAAATAAATAACCTCAAAGCTTCCTTAAATGTAGAGGAAATTATTGCTGCTGTAAATAGGTTGAAACTAGGCAAATCACTTGGGCCATATGGTTATGTGGTGGAATTTTACAAGACTTTCAAAAAACAATTAGCTCCAATACAACTGAAAGTATACGAATACATAAAGTATGGTACCAAAGACTTGTATATCAATAACTCAAAAACTATATTCTTATCAAAACCCAAGTCTGAAGCATCAAATCCAAATAACTAAAGGCCTATAGCACTCATAAATATTGATATCAAAATTCTTTCTACAGTCCTAGCCAGTAGAATCAAAAAAATCTTACCTCTTATCATGTCTTCTAAACAACTAGGTTTTAGGAACAACAGACAAATATATGACAATACATTCACCATTGATTCAATCATTAGTTTAAAAGTGAATGATAAATGCCCTAGCTATGCACTCTTGGTAGATGGAATCAAAGCTTTTGATAAGGTACATTTTGATTTTTTTATTAAAGATACTCAAGAAATTTAGCATACCTGAAGACTATATAAACATGTTTAGGGCTTTATACAATGATGCCATGACAACACTATTTATAAATAAAAAGCAATCAAAACCTATTCAAATTGTGAACAGCACAAGGTAAGGATGCCCACTATCATCATATCTGTTCGATATATACATATAACCTCCTACTTCTTAAAATATCACAAAGAACTTATCACCATCTTATGAATATTTCAAAAATCCCAATAAAGCATACAGCTTTTGCTGATGATTTAAACATCTATTTTGTATTCCCAAATACAGATTTGAATAAGATATTAAACTCAATTGAAAAATTCTCAAAAATATCCAATCATGCCATTAACCAAAAAAAAAATCAGTCATATTCCCTCTGAATACTCTAGGACATAAAGAATTTTATTTCCCTGAAACTGAAATAAAAGTCACTTATAATCTTAAATATCTGGGTATCATGTTCACTCACCCCAATTTTATATGACTAAAAACAATTTGCTCAAAACCTGCACTACTATCACTGAGGGCACTAAGAGATGGTTAAATCTCAATCTATCTCCACTATCTAATATGGCTATACTTAAAATGAATATTCTTCCAAGATTATTGTTTCATTTTAGTGCTATTAATCAAAATATACTCCAAAACTTCTTCGCCAAACTTGAAACACTACTAGGTAAATTTATTTGGCATCCAGAAAATACAATAATAAATTACTCTAGATTAACGTTACCCAAACAAAAAGGGGGGGCTAGGTCTACCTGAATTCCAAACATACTATAACATTATAAATGCTAGTTGAATTATACAAATAGCAAATTTTGAACTATTTAACAAAGCATGGTATCCACTGTGGATTAAAATATATTACAATAATCTAATCTCATGTAACTTAAATCCTAAAGCAGTACCCTTTTTGAATTCTAAGACCTTAAAGTATTTTAAGGTCCACCCCATAATCCATAGGAAACACACTAATATTTCAAAAGCTGGTATCCTTCTAAAACCTTAAAGATACTTTGGTACTGGGACAACCAATACACATTAATCCTAATATTAAACTACATAATACTATGATAAACCTGACTCAGTACCCCAAAATCAAAAACATCACCATATGGGATCTCTATCAGTTTGAAAGCCTTTCAATTGAAAACATTAGACAAAGATTTGAAGTAAATAAATGTTATAACACCATAATCAACCAATTAACATACCTGATTAACACAATTACTATGAATGTTAAAATAGATAACCAAGACATGCAGCTATATCAACAAATTATTAACCTGTTACTTTTGAGATCTAAAATGTCATCAAATACCTATAGATTAACAACAAAATTTAAATATCAAGATGCACTTCTATAGTGAACAATTTGGGAAAAGAAAAATAATAAGACCACTGCTGAAGAAAAACCTTCTGCAATTGAGCTTACTTTGAAACTACCCCCCTCAAAAAATGAATTTTCACCCAAATTATAATTAATAACAATGCTTATCATACACCACTTTTTCTAAGTAAAATTAGCCCATCACACTCTCCTTATTGCACCATATGCCAAAACAGCGTTGCAGACACTCTTCATATTTTTAGGAGCTGCAAGAATGTTTACAAATTATGGTGTTTGTTAAGAGCTAAGTTAGAAAAAAGAGATACACTAAGTCATGGGAAATGGCAATTTTACATGTATTCCCTACCATTTTTTCCTATGAAAATAAACACATCATAGTCATACTGTGTGCAATGATGAAATCATACATAGCCCAAAATTGGTTAGATAGAATTAAAATCACATGGGAAGAATTTAAAGGAATGGCTATAAAGTACTTATTAGCCAGTAAACTAATTACAAGAAGCAAAAAAAAAAAAAAAACTATCCCATTATCAGAAACATTGGAGAACGCTTATAGAAATCTTAGGTCAAAACTGATTTATGAACAAGGGACTACATCAGTATTATTCTATGTAAATAAGGGAAACTAAAGATATTTAGTATTGTAAAATGTTTACCCACAACAACAATGGGCAGGTCATGGTAATACATATAAGATGAACATTCAAGGTGACATTGATCTATAAAGTATATATAGTTAGTACAAGCTATAATGTAAGTTATGTAGGCTAGAATGTCTTGATGCAAGTGTTTTAATGTCAGATTTCAATATGTTGTATATTATCTCTGTGTAGTTTTCTGTATTATAGCTCAATATGAACAACTTGATTGTTAGCTAATTTTTGCATATTGTTAGTTTAACACTGATGGTTCCTCTTATATATACTTTATTAGGATTACTGCAACTTGATATTCCAAGTACCTGTTCTTATATTGTTCTGTGATATTATTTTCTTGTATTAAAATAAAAAGAAAAAAATGCAATAAAAATATATTTCAAAAAAAATAATACAGCTGAGACAGCTTCTTATGTCTGAAGAAATACAGCATAAGCCTATATAAGCAAAACACTAATGCAACAGAAAGAAAAAGATGTGTCAGTAATACTGCATGGAAAATGGAAAAGTTGATCCTTAGGAGACAGGAGCATATGGAATTACATGGAGCTATTCAACACAGCATTTCAAATTGAGCTTGGGAAATGTACCAAATAAATGATGTATTTTAAAATACTCCTGAATAAGCACTTGTCCTAACATGAGTAGACAGCCTTAACCTTTATCTACTAAGTTGCAGGCTTCATAATCAGTCAAAAATGGGAAATTTGGTCTGAAGACATTATTTGATAAGTAAGAGTAAAATACAGTTAATCAATGAAAACAAATGCATGGTTATTAGAGAAGGATTAAAGGATACAAGGAAGAAGAGTGCAGAGAGCACCGAAATACACACCCTATGTCAGTTAGATTAAGAATGCTACAAAACAGAGGGCATGGCAGTCATATGTAAGGATTTACCAACCCCTGGTCGACCGAAAAAAAAAAAAAAGAACTGGAACAGAATTAGTTTGGGAAAGGGTGTTAATGGATGGTCAAGTTATTATCACTGGAAGAGAGTACAGATTATTGTAGGCGCATAGGTCTATAGAGAGCAAAATCATGGTAAGGAAGGATGAGTGGAAGGAGACAGACAAATGGGATGGGTCAATTGGGTGCCAGAGAGTGAGAAAAAGAAAACAGAAAAAAAGAAGTCAATAAATATGGCTTAAAATGGGAAGAGAAGCTGGACAGCTCCAATAATCAAGAACAGCAGAAGAAGAAGGTGAGGAAAGGAATATATAAACATTTTCAGCTTCTTTAGTGAGGAAGTGGATAAACAGTATAAGGAGATAGATGATCCAAGAACAAGACATGACCTGTACATTGGCAGAACAGGGAAAGTCCTGAAACTACAAAGGAAATTTCAAGAACTAAAAAAACAAAAAAAAAAAATATATATATATATATATATATATATATATATATATATATATATATATATATATATATATAGAGAGAGAGAGAGAGCCATTGCTAAGTTTAGTATTCTCAGAAATGATAAACAATTGTAGAAAGAGTTGCCCATTATTGTATCTGATAATCATATGAAAGGTGTATTGATTGTGCTGGATAGGATGATGGAGTAGTGGCGAAAAAGGACAGACAAAGATAATAGAGGTGTCCCAGGGGTACGTATAGGCTTGTACTCTTCCAGAAGGTTCTGGTTGTTGAATCTAAGATGTCTGTTGGGCTGATGCATTTTGAGGGTGGAGGAAAGTGTGGGACAATTTAAAGGTTTGAAGATGAGCTTATGGGCAACAGAGATCTGAATATAGGAGAGATAGTTAGGAAGTTCCACCCAGTTCAAGGAGATGGAGAGCCTTGCAGTGGTGGGAGGAGGATTTGGATCCAGTAGCAAACTTAGAGATTTTATTATAGCAGGAAGCAAGTATAGACTTTAGAGAGTATTGAAGTTTGGTAAGAAGAAGGGCACCCTACATAAGAGAGGGAATACCAAGTGGTACTGAGGGTGTGCGTGGATGAAGAAGTCAAATAACAACTGTGGTGCTATAACATACCCAGTTTTTGATGTGTTTTCCTAATATTAGTTTGTAGGTGGGCATCAAACTTTAGTTGATCATCAATAATGACTCCTAGAAGCTTTGAGTGGGGAACTATTTTGACTGGGGTCAAGTTTTGGCTAGTTATGGAAAAAGAGAGCTTATCTATTTTTCAAGATTTAGAAGGGGTAAATATCATGATTTTGGATTTTGAAGGGTAGAGGGCAAGGTGATTATTCTGCATCCATGCCTCAGTACAAGAGAAGGCATCTTGAGTAAGTTTTAAGATTGCGGGTAAATATGTGGCAGAACAGATTATGGTAGAATTATCGGCGTATTGGATTAGCTTAGTGTTTGGAATACAGTGATGAAAGTCATTGATGAAGATGTTGAACAGTAGGGGGCTAACTATGGAACCTTGTAGGAAACCTATAAGAGAGTGGAGGAAGGAAGAGATAGAATTTTTCCATTTGACTGCTTGCTGTCTATTAGAAAGGTAACTGGAAAACCAGCTGATGGAGGAGAAGGAAAGCTTAAGATGAGAGAGTTTGGACAAGAGAAGGGTATGAGATACAGTATCAAAGGCTTTAGATAGGTCCAAAAGAAGGGTGGATACAATGTTGCCAGAGTCACAAGCATGATTAACGGTTTCTAGAAAAGGGAGGAGGGTAGTGGTGGTGTTGTGTCTGGGTCTAAAACCATGTTGTGTAGGGGTCAACAGTTGGTTGTCTAATAGATACGGTAGGAGTTGTAGGTGGATGTATTTTTCAAGAAACTTAGAAATGGGAGATAAGATGGCTATAGGATGGAAATTAGAGATTTCAGTATTGTTGCCTCCTTTGTGGAGGGGAATAATGAAGGGGAATAATGAAGGCTTATAATCATTAGCTCCTTGAAAGAAAGAGAATAAAGTCCAGACTGTGACCAAGATAAAATGGGATTGACCGGTGATCCAAACACTGGAGCAGGCAATGAAAGAAGGTGGCAATAAACAGCTAATGTTGGCACACTCATCTTAGGGGGGTTAGCCCACTGCTGTACATACAACTAGCGTAATAAATGGTGCAAAGCATATGATATATAATCTAGGAACATGTGCTTAGCTCTAACAAACTGCACCTGCATATATCAAACTTTGTAATAAAAAAATGCTTCACAGCATAATCAAACAAACAATCCAAAAAGACTGTGGTTGTACCATCCAAGAACCAGTTCAAATTTGCATCCAGTGGAAATTTATTACAAATAAAATAAATAAACCACAAGTGTTAAACATGTTTGATCTGCTGTGTTGTACAACTTCAGCTACATACACTGATTCAGTTTTGGTTTAAATAACCAGTTTAATCACATGACAAATGAAATTAGAATGCAAATGAAAATCTCCCCAAGCCAGTCTTAAAGAGACAGACATTTAAAAAAATGCTAAAATATCAGAAATTGCTGGTTAAAACTCAAAAAATAATAATAAAAAAAACTTTTTGTGACATTACAATACAATCATAGTAAAAAAAAATCATAAGTTGTCAATTGCAGACAATAAGTTATAAGTTTAGTGCTTTTAACTGTAAGACATTATTAACAGAAATATATTAATTTAACCCTGGTGCCGGATTTTACCTGATTATCAGTAGTGATATGTCTCTTATAGGCGAAGACATTCTGATTATTCAGAAGTGCATGGACACAGTGTTAAAAAATTGTGTAATTTGAAGGCTAATACTTCCAACAAATGAAAAGGATAACCACTGGAGCCTCCTGTGCTCCTGTGTTTGCCAACATTGTAATGTGGTACTGGCAAAAGTACTTTGTTTGGTATGTGTTGGCCTATTAGTCTTCTATATCTGAGATTTTTGGATATTTTTTATGCCTTGGGGAGGTTTTCATTTGTCATGCGATTAGACTGGTTATTTAAACAAAAATGGAGTCAGTGTATGTAGTTCTAATAAGTGAAAGTGCATAAATCTTGTGAGTTATTTGTTTCATTTGCAATACATTCTACTAGATACAATTTTAAATTGTTTCTTGGAAGGCAAAACCACTGTGCTTTTTTGATTGTTTGAATTGGAATATATCATATTTTGTGCAGCAGGGGAAGGAATGTGCATGCCCAAAGGGGGAAGCAAAGATGCCTCTCTCATCTGCAAAAATATACACATAAGCCAACCAGAAGAATAAGAAAAATAATGCCTTATAACACAATGGCTGTTACTCTGGCAAAGAAGAGTGAACTAACATGGTCACAGTGTGATCTTGAAAAATGGCAGACATAAAGTCAACAACAGATTTTAAAAAAATGAAGAAATGTTTGCATAATAAGCTGTCAGTATGGTTTGTGTTAGAGTGAAGGCTGACCTAAGGTGCTATATTCAAGAAAACCAGAGGTGAATTGTGATCTCAGCAGCATCCTTGCAATGAGTGTGCTGCTGTCTGAGGCCCCTCTTGATCAATGCTAACTAGTATGACAAACTGCATCACCTCATTTTGTTTTATAACCTTCCAAAGTATGTGTTCTTCAGTATATATGATAATAAGGGCTAATGCCAGTATGGTGAGCCTCACATTCCTGATCCTTTCTGATGATGTTCAAGTCTTCATTTGTATAGTGGTGATCAGCTGAGGTAAAGCCTCCTCTCTCTCTCTCTCTCTCTCTCTCTCTCTCTCCCTCTCTCGCTCTCACTCTCTTATGCACTTTTATGATTGAACTGGCATCATTCACTCTCTCCAATACCCCCATGCCCATTTTCCCTTGTTAGAGCTACTGTTTGAATTCTGGTCATCTGTGTCATAGTCAGGGTTATATCTTTGTTTGTCACAGAGCCATGCTTTGTCAGCAGGCAAAACACCAGTGGGTAAAGCTGTGAAATGATATGAAGAAGGTTTTGAAGCTGGGTCATAACGTTCATTCTAAATCATTATACTATCATGATGTTACAATGCAGCTAATTGCATAGTCAAGAGCAAAGGTTTACATGGATGCATTTGCATAACATGGGATGTAATTAGTTTAGGGAAAGTTGGTGGTTTTCAGCATATACCTGGTGTTGCACTGAGACAGATTTAAGCATTGGACACAAGTTATTCAAATCTTTTCTGATCACACATTGTAGCTGCATGAATTCAGCATTGGAGAGCTTTGGGTTTAATAATATCTTCCCATTACTGCAAACCTTCACAATCACACAGAGTGTATGTGTGTGTGTGTGTGTGTGGGCTAGTCCACCTCACTTACACAGACACACACACACACACACACACACACACACACACACACACACACACACACACACACACACACACACACACATGCACACACCATGCACGTACACACACACACACACACACACACACACACACACACACACACACACATGCACACACCCATGCACACACACACACCAACACATACCCACACACACACACACACACATACACACACACACACACACACACACACACACACACACACACACACACACACACACACACACACACACACACACACACACACACACACACACACACACACACATGCACACACACACATGCACACACCCATGCACACATACACACCCACACATACCCACACACACACACACACACACACACACACACACACACACACACACATGCATGCTTCCATTGTCATTTCTTGTGAAGGCTTTATATTGTGTTGTGATTATACACTGTATGATTTGTTGCTATGAATCCACTTTCAAATATATGGCCATTGATTTGAACAGGAAAACTTACCTTTACAGAATCTGCATAAAGCTGAACTTTCATCTGCTTTGGGGAAAAGGACCTTAAAGACATAATTGTCTGCACCTTTTGGGACAATAAGCCTATACTGAGTATCATAACTGAGAATCCTTCACTTGCAGGGACTTGGCAGTGATAGACTGACTAGTATTCATATACTTATAATTAAATATCATTGTACAGGAGACTATTTGTTGGGACTGTGAAAAGTTGCACTTAAATGTCTTTCCTTCAGCGCTAGACATTTTTAGCTCAGTTTCTAGAAACATATACAAAAAAAAAAAAAAAAAAAAAAACAGAAGATTTCAGCATTTACCTAGGAGGCTTAAGAAGTTAGCCTAACTTGTTAGTTCAGTAGTCTAAGTCTGTTGAGACTTGAAGAAGATATGATCTGCCATTAGGGAAGTCAAGATCATTTTCTGCAGCAAAGGTCTAGAGAGCAATTTGTCTGTTTACTTATTTGCTTACTTGATTAATAAACTGCTATGTTTTGTATATTTTTCTTAGGCGAGTCCAGTTGTTAAAAAGCTATACATGTCAAACTACAGACATTGGAAATAGGTACAAAGACTCAATTTAAAATTAAGTATATCCAATCAAAAATCTGGGTACTTAATAAGCATAAAACTTGAATAATAACTTTTCCACTTCTGAGAGGATTTGGGAATAATGTTCAGAAAGATAAGTATGAAACAATGAGTGAAAACAATGATGCACAAATATAAACATATTTATAAAGAAAAAGTGTAAAATCAGCACACTTCATTGAATATTACTACAAACATCTACCTCACAGTCATTTACTTTTCCTTCTGAGAAAGGAAGATGCAAGATGCAGTTTCCCTTTCCTTGAGTTATTAGTACCACTAATATTTTGGTCATATAGTCTGTTTTTCTGTGTACTAAATAGTTTCAGAATTGTGTGTGATCAACAAAGGAATCAGAAAATCATGAAAAGGAATAAACCTACTTTGAAAACTGGACAGCTCCAAAACTAGGTACATCCTATGAAGGAGTAAAATAGGTAACAGTTGCAGGGTTTGTGAAAGTACAGTGATGCCTGCACCCTGTTGGGAAAACCTCCGCGAATGAGAAAATAACAAGCAATGATTATAAGTGCTATGAGATACAAGTGAGAAAAACATGTTTAACACAATAACATGAAAAAGATGCCAACAAAAGTTGATATTTATAGACAGAATAACCAAGCTAGAATAATGTAAAACTAACCCATACAAGTGTTGTTGTCATTAATCTATATCACTTGTCACAGAATGTACAATGTGTAGAGTTTGTTAGTTTTCTAAACAAGTAAAATGATTAAGGCAGTTAGGAAAATAGAAGGAATAAAAAATATGTGGATGTCTATAAAGGATGCAGCGGCACAAATATTAAGATAGATTAGCAGGTACATCCAGCTAGAACTTGGTTATATTCAACTGGACGTATAAGAGAATTTAAGTACCTTTATCTGCACTTTTTTTAAAAAAAAAATACAGCATTTAATTTGATTTAAACTGTGTATGAAGGAGTGTTGAAGGAATTTTTAACTGAAGTTATTCTGCTCTTCAGTAACTTGAACTGCGGCTAGTGTTGGCTGAATTTTGTTATTTGCTAGTAATTACAGGTGTGGGGGTAGCCACATTCTTTGATTTCCTGTCCTTGCATATTTAAACTGGTGCATGTGAAATAATTCCTGCTTTAAAACCTCAGCTTGGCCAGCTAGAACTTGGTTATATTCAACTGGACGTATAAGAGAATTTAAGTACCTTTATCTGCACTTTTTAAAAAAAAAAAATACAGTATTTAATTTGATTTAAACTGTGTATGAAGGAGTGTTGAAGGAATTTTTAACTGAAGTTATTCTGCTCTTCAGTAACTTGAACTGAAGCTAGTGTTGGCTGAATTTTGTTATTTGCTAGTAATTACAGGTGTGGGGTAGCCACATTCTTTGATTTCCTGTCCTTGCATATTTAAACTGGTGCATGTGAAATAATTCCTGCTTTAAAACCTCAGCTTGGCCAGCTAGAACTTGGTTATATTCAACTGGACGTATAAGAGAATTTAAGTACCTTTATCTGCACTTTTTTTTAAAAAAAAATACAGTATTTAATTTGATTTAAACTGTGTATGAAGAAGTGTTGAAGGAATTTTTAACTGAAGTTATTCTGCTCTTCAGTAGCTTGAACTGAAGCTAGTGTTGGCTGAATTTTATTTGCTAGTAATTACAGGTGTGGGGGTAGCCACATTCTTTGATTTACTGTCCTTGCATATTTAAACTGGTGCATGTGAAATAATTCCTGCTTTAAAACCTCAGCTTGGCCAGCTAGAACTTGGTTATATTCAACTGGACGTATAAGAGAATTTAAGTATCTTTATCTGCACCTTTTTTTTTAAAAAAATACAGTATTTAATTTGATTTAAACTGTGTATGAACGAGTGTTGAAGGAATTTTTAACTGAAGTTATTCTGCTCTTCAGTAACTTGAACTGAAGCTAGTGTTGGCTGAATTTTGTTATTTGCTAGTAATTACAGGTGTGGGGGTAGCCACATTCTTTGATTTCCTGTCCTTGCATATTTAAACTGGTGCATGTGAAATAATTCCTGCTTTAAAACCTCAGCTTGGCCAGCTAGAACTTGGTTATATTCAACTGGACGTATAAGAGAATTTAAGTACCTTTATCTGCACTTTTTTTAAAAAAATACAGTATTTAATTTGATTTAAACTGTGTATGAAGGAGTGTTGAAGGAATTTTTAACTGAAGTTATTCTGCTCTTCAGTAACTTGAACTGAAGCTAGTGTTGGCTGAATTTTGTTATTTGCTAGTAATTACAGGTGTGGGGGTAGCCACATTCTTTGATTTCCTGTCCTTGCATATTTAAACTGGTGCATGTGAAATAATTCCTGCTTTAAAACCTCAGCTTGGCCAGCTAGAACTTGGTTATATTCAACTGGACGTATAAGAGAATTTAAGTACCTTTATCTGCACTTTTTTTAAAAAAAAAATACAGTATTTGATTTAAACTGTGTATGAAGGAGTGTTGAAGGAATTTTTAACTGAAGTTATTCTGCTCTTCAGTAACTTGAACTGAAGCTAGTGTTGGCTGAATTTTGTTATTTGCTAGTAATTACAGGTGTGGGGGTAGCCACATTCTTTGATTTCCTGTCCTTGCATATTTAAACTGGTGCATGTGAAATAATTCCTGCTTTAAAACCTCAGCTTGGCCAGCTAGAACTTGGTTATATTCAACTGGACGTATAAGAGAATTTAAGTATCTTTATCTGCACTTTTTTTTTAAAAAAAATACAGTATTTAATTTGATTTAAACTGTGTATGAACGAGTGTTGAAGGAATTTTAACTGAAGTTATTCTGCTCTTCAGTAACTTGAACTGAAGCTAGTGTTGGCTGAATTTTGTTATTTGCTAGTAATTACAGGTGTGGGGTAGCCACATTCTTTGATTTCCTGTCCTTGCATATTTAAACTGGTGCATGTGAAATAATTCCTGCTTTAAAACCTCAGCTTGGCCAGCTAGAACTTGGTTATATTCAACTGGACGTATAAGAGAATGTAAGTACCTTTATCTGCACTTTTTTTAAAAAAAATACAGTATTTAATTTGATTTAAACTGTGTATGAAGGAGTGTTGAAGGAATTTTTAACTGAAGTTATTCTGCTCTTCAGTAACTTGAACTGAAGCTAGTGTTGGCTGAATTTTGTTATTTGCTAGTAATTACAGGTGTGGGGGTAGCCACATTCTTTGATTTCCTGTCCTTGCATATTTAAACTGGTGCATGTGAAATAATTCCTGCTTTAAAACCTCAGCTTGGCCAGCTAGAACTTGGTTATATTCAACTGGATGTATAAGAGAATTTAAGAACCTTTATCTGCACTTTTTTTAAAAAAAAATACAGTATTTGATTTAAACTGTGTATGAAGGAGTGTTGAAGGAATTTTTAACTGAAGTTATTCTGCTCTTCAGTAACTTGAACTGAAGCTAGTGTTGGCTGAATTTTGTTATTTGCTAGTAATTACAGGTGTGGGGGTAGCCACATTCTTTGATTTCCTGTCCTCGCATATTTAAACTGGTGCATGTGAAATAATTCCTGCTTTAAAACCTCAGCTTGGCCAGCTAGAACTTGGTTATATTCAACTGGACGTATAAGAGAATTTAAGTACCTTTATCTGCACTTTTTTTAAAAAAAAAATACAGTATTTAATTTGATTTAAACTGTGTATGAAGGAGTGTTGAAGGAATTTTTAACTGAAGTTATTCTGCTCTTCAGTAACTTGAACTGAAGCTAGTGTTGGCTGAATTTTGTTATTTGCTAGTAATTACAGGTGTGGGGGTAGCCGCATTCTTTGATTTCCTGTCCTTGCATATTTAAACTGGTGCATGTGAAATAATTCCTACTTTAAAACCTCAGCTTGGCCAGCTAGAACTTGGTTATATTCAACTGGACGTATAAGAGAATTTAAGTACCTTTATCTGCACTTTTTTTAAAAAAAATACAGTATTTGATTTAAACTGTGTATGAAGGAGTGTTGAAGGAATTTTTAACTGAAGTTATTCTGCTCTTCAGTAACTTGAACTGAAGCTAGTGTTGGCTGAATTTTGTTATTTGCTAGTAATTACAGGTGTGGGGTAGCCACATTCTTTGATTTCCTGTCCTTGCATATTTAAACTGGTGCATGTGAAATAATTCCTGCTTTAAAACCTCAGCTTGGCCAGCTAGAACTTGGTTATATTCAACTGGACGTATAAGAGAATTTAAGTACCTTTATCTGCACTTTGTTTTTAAAAAAATACAGTATTTAATTTAAACTGTGTATGAAGGAGTGTTGAAGGAATTTTTAACTGAAGTTATTCTGCTCTTCAGTAACTTGAACTGAAGCTAGTGTTGGCTGAATTTTGTTATTTGCTAGTAATTACAGGTGTGGGGGTAGCCACATTCTTTGATTTCCTGTCCTCGCATATTTAAACTGGTGCATGTGAAATAATTCCTGCTTTAAAACCTCAGCTTGGCCAGCTAGAACTTGGTTATATTCAACTGGACGTATAAGAGAATTTAAGTACCTTTATCTGCACTTTTTTTAAAAAAAATACAGTATTTAATTTGATTTAAACTGTGTATGAAGGAGTGTTGAAGGAATTTTTAACTGAAGTTATTCTGCTCTTCAGTAACTTGAACTGAAGCTAGTGTTGGCTGAATTTTGTTATTTGCTAGTAATTACAGGTGTGGGGGTAGCCACATTCTTTGATTTCCTGTCCTTGCATATTTAAACTGGTGCATGTGAAATAATTCCTGCTTTAAAACCTCAGCTTGGCCAGCTAGAACTTGGTTATATTCAACTGGACGTATAAGAGAATTTAAGTACCTTTATCTGCACTTTTTTTAAAAAAAAAATACAGTATTTGATTTAAACTGTGTATGAAGGAGTGTTGAAGGAATTTTTAACTGAAGTTATTCTGCTCTTCAGTTATTCCCACCCACCCGCCCTGTTTTTGTTTTGTTGTTAATCTTAGTGGCATTGAAACTGCCCGCCCCTCAGCCTGCCTCTGGGCCCATCTCATTTGCTCACTCAACTGAGTGCAGTGAGATCATATTCTGATTTCAAGCACTCCTACTGTGTACAAAGAGAGCATCTGGGAAATAGAAAAAAATAAAAAAATAAAAAAATAAATAAATAAATAAGCTTATTTCCTGCCTTTCTTGTTAAGTGGTACAGACTATTTGTAGGCTTCTGAGCCCCCAAGCCCTTCTGTGTTTGAGGGAAGCCTTCTAGCTTGTTTTTTTTTTCTTATAACTAGCCAGTTTTCTAGTTTCAGCACTCAAATCTGTTTCTTTGATCTCAGCACTTGTTCAGAAAAAAAAAAAAAAAAAAATTTCATCTGCTTTTACTGTACTTGTGTTTCTACCTACTTCTTTTTACTTTTGCATCATCTTAAAATACTCAATTGTATTTATTACTGCTTGGTGTAACTCATTCTAAGCCTTTTGGTTTAAACACTTGGGCTTCGGACCAGTTAGTTGTTTTGCACTGAGAGGGTTTGTGG
Organism: Protopterus annectens; assembly: GCF_019279795.1. Classification (NCBI taxonomy): domain Eukaryota; kingdom Metazoa; phylum Chordata; order Ceratodontiformes; family Protopteridae; genus Protopterus; species Protopterus annectens. Next base: position 1,131,146,818 of record NC_056741.1, on the reverse strand, counting down.
TCTGCACTGTTGTGGCAGAACAGGTAGCTTACATCCTTCTAGGTTGAGAACTGCTGATTGAGGGCTCAGTGTCTGTTATTCTAAAAGTGTATTAATTCTGGTTTAAGCACTTGGGCTTTCAAGCCAGTTATTTTACATTAAGAGGGTTCGTGGTCTGCACTCTTGTGGGAGGAGAGGCTGGACTCTGCCCTTCTGAGCTGGGAATTTCTGGTTAAAGGCTTATAGTGCATGCATATCTGAACTGTTTCTTACTGAAGTTGGTGCGCCTTGTTTGCTGTGGCATAGACTGGATTCGGGCCTGCTGGATCTAGCTTTGTTTGTGTAACTTGAGCACTAATCCAGACATTCTCTAAGTATTTAATGGTATTTATTACTGCTTGGTTGTAACTTAATTAAAGTGTAGCTATCATTCAAGTCTTTTGGATTAAGCACTTGGGCTTCAGACCAGTTGTTTTACATTAGGAAGGTTTGTGGCAAGCACTGTGGTGGCAGGACAGGTAGCTTTCATCCTTCTAAGTTGGGAACTGCTGATTGAGAGCCCAGTGTCCAAGTGTATTAGTTCTGGTTTAGGCACTTGGGCTTCAGGCCAGTTATTTTACATTAAGAAGGTTTGTGGTCTGCACTCTTGTGGGAGAAGAGGCTGGACTCTGCCCTTCTGAGCTGGGAATTTCTGGTTAAAGGTTTATAGTGCCTGAATATTTGAACTGTATCTTACTGAAATTGGTACACCTTGTTTGCTCTAGCATAGACTAGATCCAGGCCTGCTGAATCTAGCTTTGTTTATATGCTTGTTGTTTGTTTGCTTGTTATTTCCCTGGAAGCTAATTCCACCTAATACGCAACTTCTCAGCGCTTCTTTGAATCACTAGTGATATCTGCATTGCTTACTGTACTTATTTCCTTGTTTCACTTGAAAGAAAGTTACTGTTTGTCGTTTTTGCATTTAGTTACTTCTAACACATTGCACTCAAGTTACCTGGCACTTGCTCACTAAAGCAGTTATATAAGTCAGCACTAAAAATTAAAAGCACTACACCCTCACTCCCCACTGGCCCTTGTTTTCAATTAAGGATTTCCCAATATTATTCTAGCATGTCCAAAGGTCAGTTGTCAATCTCCTCTCCAGTCCAGCTGGTGAATCTGGGAATCTTGAGGCAATGTTATAACTGCCTCATGTACACAGACAACCCTCTCCTCCTCCCACATAACACAAATACTTGCGAGAGATGCAGCTATTTAGCCAAACTGGAGGCTGAGCTCTCTCAACTCAGGACTGGCAAGACCAGTCAGGAGGAGAAGGCAACTACACACACCACAAAACCAGCTTCACAAAATGCTACCACTCCACCGAATCAAACACATAAACACACAAAGACATACTCGGAGGCTCTGAGTAAAAATTTACCTAAACAGCAGAGGCCTCCAAAGCAGACACCCAAACAACTGCTACCTCAAGACACCCCACAAGCAACACATAAACCACAAAAGCAGTGTGCAAAGCAGTCACAGCCCTTAAGGCCAAATACAACACCAAACATACTTGTCATAGGTGACTCCATAGTCAGACACACTGACGTCCCACTCACCAGGCTGAACAAGGAGAGGGTCACAGTAAGCTGCCTATCGGGCTAGAATCCGCCACATAACACAAGCACTGGGTCACTCCACAGCAAGTACAAATATGACACAGTCATTGTCCATGCTGGTGTGAACGACCTGAGACACCTCCCTGGACTACATGAAAAGAGACATAGAGGAGCTCTCTGATTATGTAGCCCAGGCAGGTATGACCCTAACCCTGAGCAGTATCCTTCCTTCACCAAGAATGATGCCACAATATAGAGACAAGATGATCAGCTTTAACAATTGGCTTAATGTCTGGTGTCATTCAAAGGGGATCCAGTGTCTGTCTGCCTGGGATGACATGCTTGACAAGCCACGCTGCTTCGCAAGGGACGGCTTGCACCTGTCACCCTGGGATTCCGGATATTGGCTAAGGCTCTTGCCACCCCATAGTGCCTTTTTAGGCAAGGCTCAAATTCTAAACCTACCACCCTAGAAAACAAAAATGGGAAGAAACTGAGGGTAATGCTGCTCAATGCCAGAAGTCTAAATCTCAAAATGCACGCACTCGAGGCCCTTCTCAGTATGGAGAACATCGATGTCTGTGCTGTAACTGAAACCTGGTTCAAGGCTCCTGAGAGCACCCTGGCACTATTAGGTTTTACCTCATATCATGCGTTCCGGCCCCAAAACCCGGACCACACCACAAAAGTAGGGGGTGTATCCATATTCATAAAGGATACCCACACCTCCAGGTTGGTGGCAACGCACAAAGCTTCGGAAACCATCCAGGTGCAACTAACCATAGGCAAAACTGCTCTACAAATTGTAGTATGCTACAGGCTACCCTCTCAAACTCAGGAACCCCACACAGCCTTCCTGAAGACACTGGAGGGTATAAATGTATCTCCAAACACCATCATATTGGGTGACTTCAACTACCCGAATATAGACTGGGAACATTACTCAAGCCCTAACTTTATAGCCCAACGGTTCCTGGAGTTCATAAATTCAAATGCCATGGAACAGCTAGTCACTGTTCCCACGAGAGGAGAAAATATACTAGATCTCATTGTCACAAACATGGGGACAAAATGCTCCACACCAGAAGTATATCCCTCATTGGTGAGATCTGATCATAAACTAATCTCACTGGAAATCCACATCCCGCCCCCACCCCAAACAAAAAAGACCATAGTGAAGAACTTCTAAAGCAAACTTCACACTACTCAAGACTGGTGTGGTATCCTTCAAGGCCCCTGAGCCAGAGGAAACCACAACCCAAGCTGCGGAAGCCCTTACAAATGCCTTCTATGAACACCTCCAGGACTGCATGGATCAGGCAATCCCAAATAAAACCAAGACTCTTTCCACAAAGGGCAAACGTCCAGTCTGGTGGACCCCAGCCTTTAACAAACTTTACAATAAGAGGAGAAAGCTATTACATGATAGAACAAAATCCATAAAAGGGAAGTCACCCCTGATCATTATTAGTAAAAAATACGAGCACTCATAAAATCAACTAAGGCCAATTTTGAGAGAAAATTGCCATGGATTCAAAGGACAATCATAAGGCCTTTTTCAGCTATGTTAGGAACCTGGGTGGAAACTCCCAGATATGCTCAGAATTAGTCCAAAATGATACAAAAATCACTGAACCCACAGACATTGCCAACATACTGGCAGACAGGTTCAGTGCAAACTTCACCCCCCCCTAAAGGAGAGATAACTATCCCAGCCGAGTGTAGCCTCCCGGACATCTCAAATGCGCAGGTGAAAGCTGCTCTCTCTAAAGCTAAAAACACAGCATCAATGGGACCGGATGGTATCCCCGGCTGTGTGCTACATGAGCTAAATGAGGAATTAAACCCGCACATAAGGCAGCTGTTTAATCTCAGCCTTACCACAGGATACGTGCCCAAGGAGTGGCGTACGGCAACTGTGGTCCCACTCCACAAAGGCGGCGCCTCTACGGACCCTGGTAATTATCGCCCCATAAGCTTAACAAGTCTAGTCTGCAAAGCTATGGAGAGGATCATAATGGAGCTCATAAACAAAGATATAGGGGACTTGCAGACATTGGACCCGACCCAGTTTGGCTTTGTCAAGGGAAGATCATGCCTTTTGAACTTGGTCGACTTCTTCGAAACAGTCACCAAGGCCATTGATGAGGGAAAGGCAGTCCATACAGCCTACCTTGACCTTGCAAAGGCTTTCGACACAATACCCCACTCGGGTATTGTAGAAAAACTTACCAGCTTAAATGTAAACCCATATGTCACAAGATGGGTTGCAAACTGGCTTAAGGACAGAACCCACAGGGTTAGAGTTGCTGGTGCTGTGTCAGACTCCAAGCCGGTCACAAGTGGTGTCCCACAGGGCTCGGTCCTTGGCCCCCTATTGTTTGGCATCTACTTCTCAGAAGTACAGGCCAACATGGGAGGACTTTGGCTGACAAAGTTTGCAGACGACTGCAATCTGGGCGCCATAGTGGAAAGTGCATCGGACATGGATATCCTTCAGAAGGGACTCACGGAAACAGATAGCTGGTGCCAGAGCCATGGCCTGAAGTTAAACGCCAAAAAATGTATAGTCATACCCTTCGGGAAAAACAAGGTAACCCCAAGCTACCATATAGGTGGCAATCCACTAAGCACAGAAGAGGTTATCAGGGACCTGGGGACCCAGGTTGACAGTGGCCTTTCTTTGACACTCACGTTGCTAAAGTGGTTAGAAAGACCTTCTACATTGCCCACCTGATCATGAAGGGATTCACATCCAGATCTAGTGAGGTCATTGTTCCCCTGTACTCTTCACTTATCAGACCAATGATCGAGTACAATGCCCCATTCGGGATGTATCTCATCCGACATCTGCAGCAATTGGAGAGACCCCAAAAGTTCCTCACCAAAAGGATAAAGGGACTCCAAAATCTGTCATATGCTGCCAGATTGAAGAAACTCCAGCTCTATTCAGTCGCATACCGTCTGCTCAGAGGTGACATGTGCCTGACATACAAGGCCATGTCCAACCCGGAATTAATGGACATGCTCCACCTCAAAAAATCCAAATCCACCAAAACCACTAGAGCAAGCGACTTAAACCTTAGCACGGATATAAATAGGACGTGCTGGAGGGATAGATTTATCACTCAGAGACTCCCTATGCTGTGGAATAAAATCCCAGTCCATGTGAGGCAGAGCACCTCGCTGACTCTGTTCAAGAGAAATCTAGACCTGTGGATGGGAGATCGTAGGTTTACCCCGGGAATCATCTCTGTGTCACTGCTGGACAGAGGCACAACAAACTAATGGGCACAGTATTTTTTCATATAAGGGGTGGCGTAAGCCACAAAAATTTGGGCTAGGCTTATAAATGCCTTAGGGCAGATAGCCTAGTTTAAACATATGAACCTATGAACCTATGAACCTATTAGAGTGCTATGGAAGAATGGCATATCACATTAAGGTGAAGGCATTCGGTGATAAAGCAAACTGAGAAGAAACTATGAGCAGATCAGGATTAAGTACATGTGATGGAATATAGGAGAAGAAGTGCAGTGAGAAAGCCATGAGTGGATTTTGCGACATTTAAAGTAAACTCAAATTAATACAGAAAAATAATTGCTAGTTATTGATGGCTATTGTTTTTGAAGGGCTGCTACAAAGACAAAAAGACTACAGAGAAGGAGCTGAAGGCTTCAAACCCATTTTGACTTTGGTTCCTACTAATTCAATGTACTACAAAGACCATCAAATTCTGGGACTGAGTGTGTAGTGTTCAAGCCTTTGGTGACAGAAAAGACTTTCACATGACTGTTACCCGAGCTTGGGTTCCAGTAAAGGACTGAAGTGTTTCTACAGGGACGTTGACTACATTTGGCCAATTTCTGTGGACACAAAGCCTCACATACTTTAAATACTAGGGTGTTTGCTTTGTTTGACATACTGCAGCAGAATCAATTTTAATCATATTAGGTAAGCTACATAAGAACCTTATCTATAACAGGCAAGGCAGCTTCTTAGTCCCTGTTGATGTTGGTTAGATGGAAATTAAATTGACTTATCCCAATTACTGATTGCACTTTTTGATCACTTGTGCTGTTGCAGTTCTCCTTGTTACAATTTCTGCACAGTTACAGCATTGCTTACAGCACTGCACTAAGGAGTACTGATTGTCTACCTGACATACCTTTATTACTTTGGTGAATAATCTACTGATACTGCATTGCAAATATTTGCTTTAGAGTTACTGCAATTGGAACTATGTTTTTTCACTATCTGTAGTTTTTGGTCAACAGCTGCTGCTTCCAGATCCATTAGGCTAGGTTATATGTTTCCCATTGGTGCTACTAGCTAGCTTGAAATCAGCTTAGCCTTCTGGGTAAAGCTATTTGGTTTAAATCTGCTAGTTGTTACTGATTACCATATCACTCCTCCATAATTCTGACACGTCTCCATTTCTTTTTTGCACTTGTGAATATTACAGAAATCATATCTCACATTCCTGTATAATTTTGCAACTTATACCAAACAAGAAGCACTGAAGTGCTTCAGTCCCGATCACTAGAACAGAGTGGGTAGTAAAAAGTAGTCACTCATGTGACTGTTCAGTCTTGTCAACTACAGATATGTATATGTATATATATATATATATATATATATATATATATATATATATATATATATGTATGTATATATATATATATATATATATATATATATATATATATATGTAGATAGATACACACACACATGTGCACACACACACACACACACACACACGCATGCACACACACACGCACACATACATATATATATATATATATATATATATATATATATATATATATATATATGCAGTGTCACTACACTACAGGTAGCTCAATTGATGTTTTTAAATGTGTAGGGAATAAATAAATAATGAATGTTAGAGACTATATAGCTTCATTAGTTTGAGTGGCTTTCCTAGTAAAATCAGCTGTATTTAGTGATTTTGGCTGAACTATAGTAGAGCATTCTAATATACGTCATGAAATGCAGACATTAAATTGATGAAGGTAATTGTGTCAGAACAAGCAAACTTTAATGACAGAAATAACAATGATGTTAGAAGTACCTGCTGAACTTTAAGGCAACCTTCACATCTCAGAACACATTTAGCAAACACCAAATGGCACACTCACAGCACACAGCAGTGTATAAGGGGTTCTAAAAGCTTAAACTAGGTTTACCCCATTTCAACTTTTGCAAGCAGCCCTCTCAGGGGATGGATTGGCATTACTATCAAAACTTGGGAAGAAAAGGAGACACTAATTAAATGTGTGCTAATACACCCCATTACTTTTCAGTCTAGATTAAAACTGGTTATCTCTATAGTAATGGAGCACATTCTGAGAACTCAGGAGATGCAACAGACGGTTTATAGCAAAAATGCCTGACATGCATAATTTACTCCATGAAATCTTTCCGGGCTGAGACTGACGTTAGAAGTGATCAGTGCTCTACCCAAGTAAACAAATTTGAGTAAATAAATGAATGAATAAATACATAAATAAATCTGGTATTAGTGCTACTGCCCTCCATAAAAAACACATTTTTGGTCAAGTGGCAGGGGGGCCATTTCAGGTGGCTTAAAGAATAATGTCATTGATCACAAGTTTAGTCAAACAAGAAATATAAAATCTATCATGCAATGAAGACATGGACATAAGCAGAAATCTATGCAGTGGGAATACAAGCTAAAATTTATTTACAAGGTACAAAAGAATCTCTACCTAGAGTGCACTTAGAAGAATTCCTCTCAAGAGTACAAAGGCAGGAAGTGAGAGGATTTTGCTTAAAATAAAAGTCTTTTCAGAAATGCATGGAATGATTAAACTGATAGAATATAACACAGAGACAGTATCTGGAATAAGAATACCAGAGTCAGATAACAGTTGATAAAAGAAGAAATTCAAAGAATGCTCAACTAGGAGTGATGGAAGAATCATGAAGTGAAAGGAGAAACCTTAGCAATGCTAATTTCTAAACCTGACAGAATTACTTGATTGTATGACTATACAAAACAGAATACCAAGTCAAAATATGATAGCTATCCCATGCCAAGAAAGGCTGAGCTGACAATGAACCTAGGAAAAAGTAAATATCTGACAACCCTGAACTTAATGAAGGAATACCGCCTGCTAGAGCTCATTCCCTATGTGAAAAAAAAAGAAAATGTTTGTATCCTAGACAGTTTTTTTCGCTACACAGTTTTACCACCAGGCTTATGTGGAGCCTCAGATAATTTTAGAGACTGCAGTATAAAATATTAAAGCCCCAGTCACAATATAATTCTACATATTTGGAATATATGATCATTCTTTCAATGGACTGAAAGTCTCTTAACAAAAGTTTAAACTGTGTTAGAAAAGATAAAACAGCCCAGCTTGAGTGTAAATGTTAAAAATGTAAACTGGGCATTGTGAAAGATAATTGCTTAGCATATCTTTTAAGAAGAGGGGTGGTAAAATTACATCTAGAAAATCACAGACCATATAAAACTGGTACCCCCCACAAAAAGAAAGATGATGGGTTTTCTTGGACTAATTAGATAGTCTGTAAATTCTGAGCCTACTATTGTGAATATATCTGTCCTTTGATCACACAGGAGGGAAGGCTCCTGGAAAAGCAAAAAATATTTCTTGGGCAAATAGAACATTTGATGAACTAAAAAGAATCCCATGTTATGAACCTGTGTTAGTGTGAACCAATTTCATTAACATCTGCATACTAATGCATCAGAGGTAGGTTCACGGAATGTGCTACCACAAGACATTCACTTTTGTGCTATAGCAGTAGGATACTGAACAATGTGGAAATGAGGTACTTGGCTGGTGAAAGAGCTACAGAATGAGCCTTGTACATGTTCAAGTATTATTTCTTAAGTACACACTTCAGTACCGTAACTAATCATGACTTATTGTAATGGCTCAATAAAACGCACTAATGGTAATACAATGTTGTCTCTGTGGTTTCTAACCAAATAAGCCTTTCAATATATAGAAACATACAGACATTGCCTACCTAACAGAAATGTTGCTGGTTTGTCAAAGGCTGGCAACCCATTATTATGAATCCAAAACCTATGTTCTTTGTGCTGGCAGAGAGGTATTTGTAATGTGTTGACCTAATGGCCTTGGAAAATATGTAGGTATCTTTAAATATGATTGTTGAATTTGGAAAATAAGGAGTGTTTACTGCAGGATGTGTATAAGAAAATTCTCACAAGTAGGTAGCTAGACAATACTCTGCCTTATACAGTAATGAGCTTTTAGTCTCTAATTACCATCATATAAAAAAAAAAGTTTGTAGCCGAAGCCCTTCAGGTTCCTCATCTGGATGATCACCTGGAAGAAGGATCCAGGACTTTGGAGTTCAGGTCAGTTGGAGCTACTTCATGACCTACACCTTTGGGAGTGCCTACATTCAAGGACTGAGAGATGCTCAGAGCCAGAACCCTTCAGCGACATCACAGTTATTGGAGTGTCTGCATGAAGTCTAAAACACTAACTAAAAATGTACTTTTTCATGTAATTGTAAGCCAGATAGCAATGTACATTTTGATTGAATTAAAAAAGCCAAGAAAGGCTGATATTTTCATTGGTTATATACAATCTGTCCAGCCATGCTTATGAGTCATATAGTGACCCTATGAACAGCCACCTAAATCTTTGGAGTTTACTAGGCAGAAGGTGAATTACCAAGTCATTCTTTCATTTTACAAAAGCATGTATCTAAGCAATCTATATATATATATATATATATATATATATATATATATATTTATATATATATATACACACACACACACACATATATATATATATATATATATATATATATATATATATATATATATCTATATATATATATATGGGACCCCTTCAGGTAGTCGAACTTTTAAAAGCTTGACTATCATATGGCCGAGACCATATGATCGAGCTTTTAAAAGCTTGACTGCTCTGAATGGAGATCTCCATACATAAGATTTCCCATTTCTGAAATGTAGTGCAATCTCGGATTTGGTATATTTATGTAGCGGGGGGGGGGGGTTTGGGGGGATGCAGGTGGGCGTGCCCTCCTGCTAGACACATTTAGTTTTTATTTGGTTTTTGTATTTTTTATTTTTTTTTACATGGTCGATGTTTCAAATGTTCAATCATATGGTCTTGGCCATATGAAAGTCGAACATTTGAGATGTCGATCATGTAAAGTGCATATATATATATATATATATATATATATATATATATATATATATATATATATATATATGGGTTCCATACACTAGATCGAATTTTCACTAATTCGAAATAGTGCATGGAATGCTCACTGCAGCGAAAGTGCACTTACGCGAAGTTCAGTACAACGAACGGGTGTTGTACTGAACTTCAGTGCAGTACTCACGGACCTAGGGCTATCCCCTTACCATGACCTGTGCCCTAACCCTAAGTTCTGTGATGACTGCAGCACAGTGAAGGACATAGCAATGTCCTCCACTATGGTGCAATAGTCACGAACCTTAGGGTTAGGGCATGGGTAAGGGGATAGCTTTACTAACTATCCCCTTACCCTAACCCATGCCCTAACCCTAAGGTCCGTGACTATCGCACCATAGTGGTGGACATAGCTTGTTTTTTATGTCCTCCACTGTGCTGCGGTGTTTTCGGTGAAGTGCACTTATGCAAAAGTTCACTTTCATTAAAGTAAACTTTCACAGAAGTGATGCTTCCTATTACAAGTTCAAAGTAGTGAATTTTCGTTCTTGTAATAGGAATCCATATATATATATATATATATATATATATATATATATATATATATATATATATATATTTATACTAAAAGTGTACAAGGCCTAAACAACATGTCTTACATGGAATGACTCAAAACCTGTCACTGTACTAAGTATCTTACAGACTGTTAAAAGGTGACCTGTGTGTGGCATACAAGACATTCTGTAACGTAATAGTGATGGACATAATGCATGACAGGAACTCAAATGACATCAGAAATACTCAGTCTACAGATATAAACCTCTTCTTTAAAATCAACAGAACAGTTTGAGGGGACAGGTATATTTCACAGAGGACAGTGATGCTCTGGAACAGACTTAACAGCTACATAAAGTTCATCCCTGTATATATTCAATCGAAACCTGGCTCTATGGATGGGAAACAGAAACTTTACCCTATTACTGCCCCCTGTAGTTCTGATGGACATGGGAAGCTTTTACACGCTTTATCCCATGCTTGTGTCCCCTCAGATTAGCTATGTTATGATCCCAGTTATTCTCATTAGGAGTAATATATAATTATCGACAACGGAATGAATAAGGCCGATATCTAATCACATTAGATAGGATAATATCCGCACATAAAGGTAAACTGGCTAGGTTTAAAATCCCTCAAGGCCAGCTATCCCAGTATTTACCTATGTTTCTCTCTCTCTTCCTCTCTCTCTCTCATTTTATATATATATATATATATATATATATATATATATATATATATATATATATATATATACACATACACACACACACACACATATATGGTATACTTAAATATATCTAAGCGGCATAATATTGACAGTCAGATGATCAACAGTGAAAATATCTAAACTCCAAATTATCTAAACACAAAATATAAAATATTGATAAAATCAAAGTTATACTGGGGAAGAGTTTATACCCTTTCCCTATGTTGTGTGTCCTCGGATAATATAATAAATATATAATTAACAAGGGGTGCGGTGTGTGTAACCCCCAGATAGGGGGTATGGGTAGTTGGCCCTCCTGCAAAAACATTGACAACATGTGTTTTGATATTCTCAGATTTTTCAATGGCTTTCTGTTATGGCTAGATTTTATCACATGTTTCAATCTACTGAAGCTGTCCTCTAATAGACATTTACTGCTTAGCTCATCTTCTCAGACAACATCTTAGTTACAGTACACAACTGTCACACTGTGCAACTGATAGTAGTAGCTGCAATTAGTTTCACGGTGTTCCTCAAGTTGGCTTTATTTGCATTTTTACTAACGCATCGCTAAAGTGAAGTTTATTTCTTAGAATGTTCCATGTAATTGGCAAAGTGTGACTTGTTGGAGTTTAGCAGTATGAAGTGAACACTATGTTCTGTTCACCCATGCTGCTGAAGTGCGGCACTGTCTGCAGCAAAGAGTGAAGTAAGGGAATTTGTCTTTTTCTTCTTTGTTGTGTGATGTTGGACTTGGTGTATTTAAAGTAGCAGAGATGTGAAGGTATATCCCAACATAGGGTGGAGGTCCAGGAGGCTGTTTTTGCTATTATCATTAGATGTTTGTATATCTGATATATCCAAGGGAACCTCTTGATGTTGATTTTTTAGAATACGGTTTATTTACTATACTTTGGCCTTAAGTAATTGATATAAAATTATTACCTTGCATACTTTAATGCTATTGTTCATATTATACCACTGTTCCGGGGATACATAACTAACTGGGGGACAATGAGTTATCATTGTATTACATATTCATGTTCATTGCATGTCTGTTTTAAAACTAAACTTTAATTTATCCCTTGACTTTATACTTGTATACCTCTGAATTCTGTCTACTGTATCCAGTGGATGTTATGTATAGTGATGTCAACAAACTATGCAAGCTATAAGATACAGAATTCACATGGTTCATTCATTGCATTCGGAAAACTTTACATCAGTGAAGGAATTTTGATCATAGCATGGTTCCTTTTTTAGGAGAGGAATATCTGGTTAAACACAATTTGTGCATTGTAACTGTAGATGCATTTATGAACCTCAATGATGTCTTATATCAAAGTAATTTTACACAGTGTGAAAATGGTGCATATGCCATTCAATGTTAGTAGAATATTAATGGAGAGACTTCTTATAGTGATATATTTATGCTTAAAATTTGCATTTTGTATATCAGATAAGGAGGCATGCTGATGTAGCACAATCTTAACAGCAGAGCATCAAGCACAGTTATCAATAACACTTTGGCATTTAGCACAGAGGAGTAAAAATCTGAGCTGTTCATGAGCTGCTTCCTGTGTACAGAGTTTGATTCCTGGTGTCTTCATTCGTTTACTATGTGACTCTGAGCTAGTTGCCTAACTAGGCAGTACTACTATGCTGCCCCTGCAAAAGGAGAATTGCATCCTGTGAGCTTAACTGGTCAGCAAACATGGAAAAGAAAATTACTCCAGCAGTAAGATATGCAAAGCTACTTGTAGTCTTTGAAGGCTGCATACCAATACATATGTATTATTTAACTTTGATAGTACAGTTGTTATTATGTGTTCCTGTGCTGATTTACAGGATGCCAAATGGCTTTCCCATCCTCTTGTTCCATTGAAAAATGAAGATGGGAGCAGGAAGCCCCATTATCTACTGGTTTTGCTGCAACTGGGGCTAGAGAAGACGATAGTAAGCCATCAGATATCATGCAGGTAGCTTCATGTGATTGTCTTGCACAATAGAAATCTGTGTCATTCTTTAATCCCAAGTGTTATATAATTCAAACACTGTGGTACCCTGGTTCATAGATTGGCTGGTGAGGTAGGAATGTATTCTCAGATACTGGAATTTAAGACTTGCATAAATTGTCTGGCTGGGCAGAGTTGACTAACCACATTTTTTTCCTTCATGTCATGTTTGCTGATTTAGATGTTGGGTGCAAAGCCAGGATTACAGGATTGGCATATAGGATCATAGGTTCATAGGTTTTTATTAGGCTAACAACCACAAGTGCCTCTTTAAGCCTAGCCATGTATCCAAAATCTCTGAGAAGTTCTGATATCCTTAATAAGTTTAAGGTGAAGCTTGGGGGATGAAACGTTTACAGGTTGCCTGTGTACACTAGAGACACACAGGTGCCAAACCTGGGATGAATTTCCTGTAACCCATCCAGTTGTCCAAGTTGCACTTGAATTGGTTTAGGCAGGAACTCTGCTTCATATGAATGGGGAACCTGTTCCAGAGATGGGGTAGTCTCTGAGATACATATCTGTCTCACCAGCAGGTCCTATTTATATCACAGGCAAGGTCTATGTCTTTAGAATGGGTAATTTTGGTGCTGTTTGTTTTGTGGATATGCAGGATGTCCATTAGAGTGGGGTCTGACAATGCCCTGTATGCCAGGCCTAGATCTCTCCTCAAAAACTTGTAGGAGAAAGAATACAAGGATAGAGCCTTGAGGCAGTCTGCATAGGGCATTTTACTTATGCCCTGTATATTTTAGTGAGGAACCTTTGTGGATATTTCAGCTGTTGGATATGCCTGGTTAGGTACATACAAAAGGGGGCAACATACTCAGTGATAGGCCTGATGAATGCCAAATACAGTGGAACAATGACTTCCTTGGACTTAGATCCCATAGATTTGTTTATAAGCTGTAAACACAGAATGATTTCTTCACTACTGTAGACACATGATAGTCAAAGGCTAGATTACTGTCTATGTGTGTCCCTGACTACTAGGTCAACTCTAAGGGGTGGAATGTCAGTGATAGTTACCACGGGTGGATGACTTCCTGAAGGATACTTTTATGCATTTCCTGGCATTTACTTTTAGTTCATGGCTCTTACACCAGTTGTTTGTCTGTATCAGTCCTTCAGGGAGAATATTTGTGTCAGTGTGGGATTCAATGACATCTCCTAATTTGCAATAATTTATCAATTTGGTCAGTCAGAAACCATTGACATTGGCCTTGACGTCATAAATGCCAAAAAGGAACAGTCCAAGGACCGATTCTTGAGGGACTCCACTTGTAACTGGCCTCTTTGTAGAGGTGTACTCCCTAATTCTAACTTCCTGGGTCCTGTCTGTGAGCCAATTGGCAGTCCACCCGATGAAAAATGGGTTTGTGCTTAACCTCTTGAGTTTGTCAACAATGCCTGAGTGGGGTATTGTGTCAGATGCCTTGTCCAGGTCAAGGGAGGCAGTGTGAACCATTTTGCCTTCATCCATTGCTTTGGTGACCTTCTCAGAGAAGTCCACCAGGCTGAGTAGGCAAGATCTGCCCTTGACAAAACTAAACTGGGTTAAGTCCACTGCCTTGACATTTACTATATCACTATTGATCATTTCCATGATAATTCATTCCATGGTTAGGTTAATGAGACTTATGGGTCTGTAGTTTCCTGGGTCTGTAAATGGCCTACCTTTGTGTAGAGGGATGACTGTTGCTGTTCTCCATTCATGAGGCACAAAACCTGTTTGGAGGCTGCAGTTAAATAACAGTTCCAGAGTGCCTGATAGATCATGTTTCATGCTATGTAAAAGGCATCCAGTGATATTTTCTGGACCCATTGATGCAGTGTTCTTGGCCTTAGAGACAGCATTAAGGACCTGTTTCCTACTGACAGCAGGAAGAGTTATGTTTATTGGAATTACCTGAGGGAAGCTTGAGGGGAAGAGAGGAATAAAGTTGGAGATGAATTTATCAGCTAGTAGGTTTGCTATATCTTCTGGCTCAGTAAAGGTGGCTCCATTTACAATGAACCTACACACAGTTATGTATTGTCTTTGAGGTTATGGATATAGCTGAAGAAAGCCTTGTGGTTATCTTTGGCCTGGGAGGCCAAATTTACCTCAAAGTTGGCTTTGTTAGACTTTTATCTGTCCTCTGAATTGTTTGTTTAGTTTGATTAGTGTGCTTTTATCCTGTCGGGTGCTGCACCTCCTTATCTTTACCATCATTTTCTTCCTTCTGTCACACAGCCTATTGATTTTGTGATTCCACAAGGGTGGCTTTTTTTTTTTTTGAGTTAGTTCTGTACTTCTTCCTTGTGGATGCAGCTGCATCTATGCAGCTATTAAGATGCTTGTATAGGGTTTCTGTGAACAGTTCTGCATAGGCAGCAGTGTTGTCAACGTTTATGGGGGCTTGACATTTTGCCTGGTTATCATTTAATAGCAGTAAGTCAATCTTAGAGTAGTTCCTGAATATTCCAGGTTTAGCCGGGGGTCCAGATTTTATTTTTACTTCAAAGGAGACCATTTTGTGGTCTAACCTTTCCAGGGAAGACATTACAGTAAGTGGTGTGCAGCACCATATTAGTGAGGATCATTTCCAGTGTTGTTGCACCCCTGGGTAGTGTATTGACAATCTGGTCCAGGGAGTTTGTGCTTTCAAAATCCAGGAATCTCTGTGCCTGTACGTTTGGTTTCATAAACAATTCCCAGCTAATAATGGAGTAATTAAGTTGTCCACGAATATGGTATTGGGCTGGATGGTGAGTTTTTCCAATACATTTAAATACATGGTGTGGGTTTCCTGAGTCATAGAAGGGGACCTACGGCTTGCAAGGAAGTGATATTTGATTTTGCTTGTGGTGATTTGAACATGGAGTAGCTCAAGTGCATTGTCCTGTTTGACCAGCCTTGAGGCTATACATGCGTTATGCAATGGTGATGCTACATGCATGGCTGCACCTACCCTCCCAATGCAGCATAACCTACTGACTTATCCACAGAAACATGATTCATTATTCTAGAAAATATAGTTTAATTAGAGATGAGCTATATCTTTCTCAGTAATCCAATTACATTTCTGCAGTATGCACAACCTTCTATATTGCCTGTTCCTTCTCTACTAAAATGATATCGCTTATGATTTTTATCTTGTTCACTAAACATGGTGAGGAATTTAAGCAACTTTACATATATTTTTAATATTTCTCATGTGTATTACGGATAATTATGAATAGGTCTTTGATCATAACTAGTTTGTTGTATGTGTGAAAGGTGAATCTGACATCAGTATTGAAAATATATGACTACTTAGTTATGACTGGATAGACCCTAAAATAATTATTTTTGGAACATGGAGCTTAACCTACTCTGTGTGCTAACAGTTACTGAGAAAAAAGAAAAGCATAGGACTGCTGACAACAGTTTGTATATTTGGCCCTGTAGCAAATTTTAAAGTTGATTCAGTTTCCTGATGCTGTTCTGTAATGACAGTTGTTAACACGATAGTGTGAGAATAAAACATTACAGCTCTGAGAGGTGCTTGAAAAAGCTTTTCGGTAGATGAAGTGCTGTGATTACACTCAAAATTGGCTAAATTAAATCCTGGTCCAGCGCTATTCAAGCACAAGACCAAACTTTAGGGCTGGTTAGAGGAGTGTTTAAAACATGACAGTTAACAATTGTTAAGCAGCCCTTATGCACAATCAGCCTGCACTAAAGCAAAAAGTGCTGACCAGTAAAGAACAGCATTAGGACATGAAACAGCTTTGTTTCAACTCCTGTTTCTGCTTGCTGTCTGCTTAAGTACACACAGTCTTTTGAATTAAACTGCTTCCCTTAGACAGGGAATACATAAGGACATCAAGCACTCCCCACTGCTTTAGCAGCTTTCAAACTGCCACAACACATTGTATTTTTTTTTGTTAATCTTACTTTTCACTATCTATTAGTACATGGAGCAGATAAATCACCATGCAATACAAAGAATTATTATCTGATCTTCGATCGCAATGATCTATTATATGTTCTCAACATGGATGCCAAGATTCACCTTTCGGGTAAAGCTCAATAGGTGAATTATTTGGCATCTGTGTCTTAAACACGTAATAAATATGTTTAGATCTGTGACCCGATTGTAATCCTCTATGTTAAGCACCTTTGGTACATCAGAAAGATATTCAGTAATACTATAGTACACTACAGTTACACTCTGGGGGGGGGGGGGTCGGTTTTTTAAGCACCCTTTTGATGTTATAAAAATGGTCAAAAGGTTTTGTTATATGCCATTTATCACTGCTAAGCTCTAATCACATGCTGCGGTATTAAAATCAACCAAGAAAGAACAGTGGCTATACCATTTTTGCTCTCACGCATAGTCAAAAAAGTATATCAAATTGAATTCTTCCATCAGAGACATACTTTGCTTCCAGACAAAGTCTTTTTGGCAGCCATAAGTATTTTCATCTTTTAAAGATGTAAAACAATTGTTGTTCCCACATTTTTTATCTATAACTTCTAGAATATAAGGGCAGCTCAATATCCATGAGGTACAAAGAAATATAATCAGGTCCCCCAATCATGCCTTAGTTGTTATATCTGCTTGACATGGGTGTAGAGATTCACATTGAGCTTTGCTTTGCTTCAGTCTCAAGTGAATATTTTGATAACCGTGTCTAGAATACATAAGCTAGTCTTGACTAGGGATTTTCAGAGTTTAATAATGGCTCTACATACACTGTAATAATGTTTTAATATGTTCATCTAGGTATGTACTTATGCATCATTAAATCTTCCTTAATTTTTAAAACATGGCAGGTTGGTCCTCTTTGCAAATCAATAGATAGATATACAGACAGATAGATAGACATACAGAAAAGTTCCTCTGAATAAAGAGGGCAATGTGGTATCCTAAGCTCCCCTTATTTCCTCTACAGATACTTACCCCATACAATACATTTGTGCATTGTCCCAAGGAAAGACTGTAGAAAGGCTATGCCTCTAATCATGACCTGAGACTTCAGAATCTGTCCTAGCAATAGTCCTTCTTGCCATTTTAGTGATTTCACTTTGCTGCACTTTATATTCAGTTAATTGTTCAAACTTTGCAAATCAAATTTTCATCTAAACACTTTCTTTATTACCCTCACTCTTCATGTAAACTGAGAAGTGTCAGTTTTTGTCAGTTTCTCTTTCTGAAATGAAATCCATCCATTTACTAAGTCTACATTCCCTCTATATCCTACTATTTCCACATCCAGTGTCTGGCAATGCTTCAGTTACTTCATTGCTTGGCTCATTGTACTTATGTTTTTTTTTTTTTTTTTTGTATTTCACTTCTATTTCACTTGTAAACATCTTCTTTGGCAACACGTTAATAGAAGATGGCTTTTCTATAAAGCACACAGGCTTATTTGAACTTTGAACTTACAGTTAAACAATCTGAAGCAGTGAGATGTGATCTGTCCACTATTGTGACCAGCAGTACCTTTGCAACATGTACATTCCACTTTCATTTTTTTTCTCACACATTCCATTCCTTAAATATATTTTCCCTTTAATGACAAACTCCCCTTTTACTATTCTATACACTCTGATTAAATGTGAGTTGATTTAACAGTAGTATGTCTTGCTCTTGTCATTTCTGCATCTTGTTATGGATCTGTCTTTGCATTTCATCAACTCAGTTACTGATAAGTAATTAACAGCCAAAAACAAATTTCTCACATGCTCTGTTTGTACCTAACTCCTTGCACTTACCCCATTCCAGAAGTGAGGCCAGGATGTCATTTGCTTTTAGCTTTCCCTTATATAGAAAACATATTGCTGTTTACTGATTAAGTTTTGCAAATATTTTTTTTTCTTTTAAATCTATATTTAGAATGGTTTTACATAATATATATATATATATATATATATATATATATATATATATATATATATATATATATATATAGGTTCATAGGTTCATAGGTTCATACTAGGCTATCTGCCCGAGGGCATTTACAAGCCTAGCCCATAGTTTTGTGGCTTACGCCACCCCTTTAGTATGGGGAACTATACCCATTATTTTGCTGTGCCTCTGTCGAGCAGTGACACTGAGGTAATCCCTGGGGTATATCTGCGATCTCCCATCCATTGGTCAAGATTTCTATTGAACAAGGCCAGCGAGGTGCTCTGCCTCACATATACTGGGATTTTATTCCACAGCATAGGGAGTCTTTGGGTGATGAATCTATCCCTCCAGCATGTCCTATTAATAGCCGTGTCGAGGTTTAAGTCTCCGCCCTTGTGGCTCTGACGGATCTAGATTTTTGAGGTGAAGCATATTCATCAAATCTGGGTTTGACATGGCCTTGTATGTTAGGCAAAGGTCACCTCTGAGCAAGCGGTAAGCGACTGAATAGAGCTGGAGTTCTTTCAGTCGGGCAGCATAGGACAGATGTTTGAGACCCTTTATCCTTTTGGTGAGGAACTTTTGTGGCCTCTCCAGCTGCTGCAAGTGTCAGGTCAGATACATTCCGAATGGGGCATTGTACTCAATCATTGGTCTGATGAGTGATGAGTACAGGGAGACTATGACCTCCCTTGATCTATATGAGAATCCCTTCATGATAAGGTGGGCAATGTAGAAGGTCTTCCTAACTACTTTAGCTACATGGGTGTCGAATGACAGACTACTATCAACCTGGGTCCCCAGGTCCCTGATAACTTCTTCCATGCTCAGTGGATTGCCACCTATTTGGTAGCTAGGGGTAACCTTGTTTTTCCTGAAGGGTATGACTATGCATTTTTTGGCATTTAACTTTAGGCCATGGCTCTGGCACCAGTTATCCGTTTCTGTGAGACCCTTCTGAAGGATATCTGTGTCAGATGTGTTTTCTACTATGGCGCCCAGTTTGCAGTCATCTGCAAACTTTGTCAGCCATAACCCTCCTGTGTTTGCTTGTACTTGGAAAAGTAGATGCCAAACAAGAGTGGGCCCAGGACTGAGCCCTGTGGTACACCACTTGTGACAGGCTTTGAGTCTGACATGGCGCCAGCAACTCTGACCCTGTGGGTTCTGTCACTCAGCCAGTTTGCAACCCATCTTGTGATGTATGGGTTAACATTTAAGCTGATGAGTTTTTCAATGATACCCGAGTGGGGTATTGTATCGAAGGCCTTCGCCAGATCGAGGTAGGCTGTATGGACGGCCTTTCCCTCATCAATGGCTTTGGTGACTGTTTGGAAAAAGTCAACCAAGTTTAGAAGGCATGATCTGCCTTTGACAAAGCCAAACTGGGATGGATCCAAAGTCTGCAAATTCCCTATGTCTTTATTTATGAGGTCCATTATGATCCTCTCCATGGCTTTGCAGATAAGGCTTGTCAAGCTAATGGGCGGTAATTTCCAGGGTCGGTGGAGGCACCGCCTTTGTGAAGTGGGACCACAGTTGCAGTGCGCCACTCCTGGGTGCGTATCCAGAGGTAAGACTATGATTAAACAGCTGTCCTAGCTGTGGGTTTAATTCCTCATTGAGTTCGTGGAGCACACAGCCGGGGACACCATCAGGTCCCATGGATGCTGTGTTTTTGCTTTGGAGAGAGCAGTTCTCACTTGGGCGTTGGAGATGTTTGGGGGCTGCAATCGTTTGGTATAGATATCTCTCCTTTTGGGGAGGGGAGAAGTTTGCACTGAACCTGTCAGCCAGTATGTTGGCAATGTCTGTAGGATCAGTAATCTTCACATCATTTTGAACTAGTTCTGAGCATATCTGGGAGTTTCCTCCCAGGTTTCTAACATAGCTAAAGAAGGCCTTATGATTGTCTTTTGAGTCTTTAGCTATTTTTCTCTCAAAATTTGCTTTGGATGATTTTATGAGAGCTCTTAGTTTTTACTTATAGTGATCAAGGGTGTCTTACCTTTTAAGGATTTTGCTCTATCTTGTAGTAGCTTCCTCCTTTTGTTGTAGAGTTTGTTTATGGCTGGGGTCCACCAGACTGGACGCTTGCCTTTGGTACAAAGAGTCTTTGTTTTGCTTGGGATTGCCTTATCCATGCAGTCCTGCAGGTGCTGGTAGAAGGCATTTGTAAGTGATTCAGCGGCTTGAGTACTGTTTTCCGCGCTCGGGGCCTTAAAGGAGACCACACTAGTCTTTAGAAGTGTGAAGTCGGCTTTCGAGAAGTTCTTTACTGTGGTCTTTTTATTTCAGGTGGGGTGGGATGAGGACCTCCAGCGAGATTAGTTTGTGATCTGATCTCACCAGAGAGGGTATACTTCGGTGTTGAACATTGTGCTCCCATGTTCGCGATGATGAGATCAAGTATGTTTTCTCCTCTTGTGGGGATGGTGACTAGTTGTTCCATGGCATTTGAATTTATGAATTCCAGGAACTTTTGGGCTAGGGTGTTTGGGCTTGAGTAGTGTTCCCAGTCTATATTAGGGTAATTGAAGTCACCTAGTATGATGGTGTTTGGTGATACATTTATCCCTCTAGTGTTTTCAGGAAGGCCATGTGAGGTTCCTGAGTTTGTGAGGGTGGCCTGTAACATGCTACAATTTGCAGAGCAGTCTTGCCTATGGTTAATTGCACCTGGATGGTCTCCGATGCATCGTGCGTTGCCACCAGTCTTGAGGTGTGGGTGTCCTTGATGAATATGGATACCCCCTCCTTTCTTGGTATTGTCCGGATTTTGGGGCGGAACATGATAAGAGGTAAAACCTGATAGTGCTGGGGTGCTCTCAGGAGCCTTGAACCAGGTTTCTGTCACTGCACAGACATCGATGTTCTCCATACTGAGAAGGGCCTCGAGTGCGTGCATTTTGAGATTTAGACTTCTGGCATTGAGCAGCATTACCCTTAGTTTTTCCTTTTTGTGTTCTAGGGTGGTAGGTTTAGAATTTGAGCCTTGCCTAAAAAGGCACTATGGGGTGGCAAGAGCCTTTGCCAATATCCGGAATCCCAGGGTGACAGGTGCAAGCCATCCCTTGAAGCAGCATGGCTTGTCCAGCATGTCATCCCAGGCAGACAGACATTGGATCCCCTTTGAATGACACCAGAGTTTAAGCCAATTGTTAAAGCTGATCATCTTATCTCTGTATTGTGGCATCATTCTTGGTGAAGGTAGGATACTGCTCAAGGTCAGGGTCATACCTGCCTGGGCTACATAATCAGAGAGCTCCTCAATGTCTCTTTTCATGTAGTCCAAGGAGGTACATCTCAGGTCGTTTACACCAGCGTGGACAATGACTGAGTCGTATTTGTACCTGCTGTTGAGAGACCTGAGTGCTTGCGTTATGTGGCGGATTCTAGCGCCCGACAGGCAGCTTACTGTGACCTTCTCCTTACTCAGTCTGGTGAGCGGGGCGTCAGTGTGTCTGACTATGGAGTCACCAATGACTAGTGTGTCTGGCATTGTGTTTGGCCTTAAGGGCTGTGACTGTTTGACACTCTGACTGTGAGGTCTATGTGTTGCAGGTGTTGTGTTCTGAGGTGGTGGTTGTTTGGGTGTCTGCTTTGGTGGCCTCTGCTGTTTTGGTAGATTTTTGATCAGAGCCACCGAGTATGTCTTTGTGTGTTTATGTGTATGATTTGAGGTTGTGATGGTACTATGTGAGACTGGGTTTTTTAGTGTGTGTGGTAACCTTCTCCTCCTGACTGGTCTTGCCAGTCCTATGTTGAGAGAGCTCAGCCTCCAGTTTGGCCATATAGTTGCATCTCTCGCATGTATTTGTGTTTTGTGGGAGGAGGAGAGGGTTGTCTGTGTACATGAGGCAATTGTAACATTGCCTCAATATTCCCAGGTTCACCAGCTGAGCAGGAGAGGACACTAGCAACCGATCCCTCGACATGCTAGAAGGACTAGACAAAAAAACTTTAAAAGATATTCCGGGGGACGTGGGTGACCGAGAAATGGGGTTTGCCTTTTTGGGGTGCTATCTATAAGAGTGCCGTATCAAGGTAATAAGTACTGTAGGAGCAAGTGCTAGGTTTAACAGATAGAGAAAAGTCTACTTGGAGTCAAGTAGAGATGATCTTTTAGGTATTAGAGAAAGTGCTAGTAACAGGGATGCTTAAAGGTAAGATTGAAAAGAATGCACTCTGCAGTGTGCACTAGAGAAGTTTGATATGAAAGTAGGTAACTTGAGTTTTACCTGTTTAAAAAGTTAAGGTTTAGTGGAGAGTTACTATTTTTAAAACAGCAAGATGGACTGAAAGGGGTGGTTACTTTTGTATTTTGGTACTATGAAATACTGTAGGATGGCCAATAAATTTAAATAATTGAAGGGTGGGATTTCAAAAGTGATGGTTTTGTGATTACTCACATAAGCCAGTGAAAGTAGAGAGAAATGAGATATATGGTCAGATTAACATAAGAGGCGGGCAACTAGAAAGACAGTGGTATTTAACAAGACAACTTAAATGGGTGGGAGGGAGGGAAAATATTCTGCCTGACTCAGAACAGAGAGAGCTGTGGTCTCTTTTGAAGTTTTAATATGCTGTTAAAACAGAATGCAAGCAAAACACAAGGTAAAGAAAACAAACTACAGTATTCAAAATATAGAAAGGCAATACAGAAATACAAAAAATAACAGCAAACTAACCTTTCCTTCACAGCAAAGTGTAGCAGAGTCTGGATGAGCCTTTCTGGTATATATCCCTAACTGCCTTCTGCCATCTCAGTCCCACAAATTTCATCACTTGTTTAAAAATTCCTTTAGCAGTATTTAGTTGCTGTGTTTGTGAATATCTGTAAACATAAAAAAACATCAAAGCATTATCCTCAGTACTGCTTACCCAGTCTCCATAATAAGGAGTACATGTACACCTCCAGAGAACAGAAAGAGGAAACGTGAATTACTTTGTACATGATATCCCATCTTACCCTACCTCCATAAACTATAAATGAGAAAATGTTTTTGTTAAAAGCTATTTGTCTTGCTTCATGGATTCAATAAAAAAATCCAACTCAGAAAAAAAAATCTTTCCTCTATGATTGTATTTATTTTATATTTGTTGACTGGGTTAGTCTGGCTGAGCCAAAGCTCTTTTTCAGCAGAGGCCCAGGGAGAAAAACTCCACAATAAGTAAAAAATCAAGTGAAAAAACACGTGTAAACTCAGATATATCAAAAATGAGAGAATATACAAATATATGAAGTACACGATTAACAACACCTGAGAGTACATTCATTTTTTACATCATGGAAAGCAGGCTGCCTGGCTGATCCGAGGCCATTTTTTCAGCAGAGGCCCAGTGTGAAATGCTCCACAATTACAAAAATCAAGTAAAAAACAAGTGGAGAACAAAAAATCAAGTATAAAACACAGATGTATCAAAGTTATGAGAAGAAACAAATTTATGCTGTACAAGAATTAACAGCCCCTGAGAATATATACATTTTTACATCAAGGAAAGCAAGCTGTATAATCTTTTCAGAGAAATGTTCTTAAGTAGCTTCTGTTGCTAGAGGTAACTAACAATTTCATTGTAAAATAGTGAATAGAAGAAAGAATAGGGAATTTGGTGAGAGGGAGCAGAGAACTATGGGGTGATTCTTCAAGGGGGATGGTTACAGTGCAGATCAATGTGCCGTTTAGATAGTTTTTAATAGCAGCTTTGAATTTAAGTGGGCGATTGATATTTCTAATATCTAAAGGCAGTTAATTCCAGGAATGTACTGGGGAGTAGCTTTACAGAATTTGCCCTGTTTTTGTTTTAGGCTTGTAGATTTGTAGAAGGTTTTGAACCGAGCTTCATAGGGACCTAGGAGCGGAGTAGAGAGAGACAACACAGGCAATGCTGGGACAAAAGAAAGGTGCATATAAGATAGAATGAATTATTTGAAGTTGAGAGAGAAGAAGATGGTGAGGGAGGTCTAGCCAGTTTAACCTTTTAAGAGCAAGGCAGTTGTGTGAGTAGTGGGAATGGTCAGCTGCGAATCTTGCAACTTTATTGTAAGGGGATTCAAGTTTTGTTAGGAGAGTGGTTTGAAGGCTGGTAAGGATTTGAGAGCCATAGAGTAGTGTGGGGAGGAGGAAGTCATAGGACAGAGAGATTTTAACTTTATCGGAGAAAAACTTTCTGTTCCTGTAAAAGAGTCCAAGTTTTTTATAAGTTTTCTTAATGCTGTTGAGAATGTGCAGATTGAATTTGTGTCGGTCATCAATGATGACCCCTAGTAGTTCGGTGTGTGATTCGATGGAGATGAGATGTTATTGAGTGTTGAGATAGAGACGGAGGATTTAAGGTGGTTCATTGATCTGCGGATGAAAAGTAGTAGTTTGGTCTTTTTTGGATTTAGAATTAACTGGTTGTTAGTGAGCCAGTTTTCAATTGGTAAGAAGGATTTATGTGTCATTGTATTTAGGTCAGAGAGGGAATCTGCTATGGTGATAACTGTCGAGTCATTTGCATATTACACTAGAGATGACTGAGGACATGATGCATACAGTAGATTGGCAAAGATGTTGAACAATAATGGGCCACGGGTTGAGCCTTGAGGTACTCCCAGCTTAACAGGCAGAGCAGGAGAAGTTGCAGAGAGCCATTTAACAGACTGAAGTAGGTTGTTAAGGTAACTAGCACACCAGAAGATAGTGGAAGAGAAGAGGTTTAGTTCTGAGAGTTTGTGCAGGAGGAGGGGGTGGGAGACAGTGTTGAATGCTCTTGAGAGATCAAGAAATAGGCATGAAACACGTTTATTATGGTCTCTAGCTTGGGATATGGCATTTATGAAGGAAATGAGAGTGGTAGCAGTGCTATGCTTAGGTCAAAAGCCATGATGAGTGGAGGTGAGAAGATTCTCTTGTAAGAGGGCATGAAGGATTTGTTTGTGAACACATTTCTCAAGAATTTTACAGAGAGGGATAGAATTGCAATAGGCCTAAAGTTAGCTAGTTCTGATGAGTTACCACCCTTGTGGATGGGTATAATATAGAAATGCTTCCAGAAAGTAGGTACTTTAGATTTAGTAATAGACCTGTTAATTAGAATGTAGATGGGAAGAGCTAGAGAATTAGCAGCTTTTTGGAAAAAGAGTGCTGGTAGGTTATCAATGGAGGGGGAGCAGGGTTTAAGCTTTAGAAGTAAGGTTTTAATGTAGTTGGTGGATACTGATGTTAGACAGACTACCTGAGAGGAGTTGGAGGATGAGGGGGGTGGGGTGGGGGTATTGCAGTTTGGGTTGTAGTTGTTTTGTTGTGTTAATTTGCTGATGGTGTCTATGAAATAAGAGCTGAAGGTTGTGGCAGTTTCTAATGGTGTGCTATTAGGGCATGGCTGGGGGAAGAGGGGTTTCCAGGATGAAGAATTTGGTTGATAGTGTGCCAAAATTTATTTGGGCTTGTAAAGTATGAGGTTTGAGGGCGATTAAAGAAGTTCTTCTTATCATTATAGATGGATTTCTTGGTAAGTTTGCAAAGTACTTTATAGTGTTGGAGGTGGGAGAGTAGGTTGGTTTTGGACCAGATCCTCCAAGCTTTGTCTTTTTTTTTGCAATTAGGAGCAGGTGGAGAGAGTAAGCCAGGGGGAAACAATAGAGTTTACTCTAACAGCCTGTAAGGGAACAAAGGAGTTGAGAATATTGATTTCCACAGCCTTCATTTGCCTTCTGTGTGACCTTAAGGAAGTCATTTAAAAATGTGGCTTTGGGTCAGCTGGGAATTTGTCCTATGCTCCTTAAAGAACTTTTTGATTTTTTGCCTTATTAACTTAAATTATACCTTAAACAGCGATGTTGTCATGGGGGTCCCTGTGCACCCTTGTTCACAATTTTAGTAACATGATACAGGAGGTAGTATTGCTATTCAAGTCTGCATAATTTTGAAACCTCTATGTAAGGTTTTTAAATGATATCATGTTCTATGGACAGGATCCATGGACACTTAGAGTTTATAGAATTTATTAAATACTCTACTATTTTCTTTAATTTACATAACAGTGGTCCCTGTATTCAATAAATTATTTGGATGTGACTCTTGGTAAAGATATGACTTATAAGAAGTTTGCTTCTAATATTTACAGAAGAAGGCCTTCTCATATAATTACTTACATTGTAGTAGTAACTATCCCCAAACGCAAAAAACATTATAAAGATGTAAATCATTAGGATATTGAGAATACTTTCAGATGACACTATAATTTATGAGGATTTTCAAGCAAGGGTGTTATAAATGGTCACAACAATCTCTCTACAAAGTTTGAAAGAGCAATAATTCTAAGTCATAATACTGATTCTAGTAGTAATAAAAATATTATTACTAATAAGTGAAAATTAGTCTCCTATCAATATAATGGAGAACGATCTGATTTTGTGTTTAAAAGAAATATGAAATGAAAATAAAAATTTGAAAGACAAGATTGCCTCTTACACATATCAGAAAGAAAAAGAGCTGGAATATAATGTTTGAATACTGTTATCAAAGCATGACAACATTTTATTTGTGAGCGGTAAGGAGTAGTTGCGGGATAATTATGTTTCATTCCCTCCTGCAGCAGGTATCAAATTCAACAGAGTAACTGCCAAATGCCATCAAGCCACAAGGGTTGTCTAGGCCTGTCAGTAGCTTACATGCTCCCTGTACTCGACTCATTGTCCAGCCTTTTGTCCATCTTCTGTCTGTGTGTATCCCTTGGCACCCACCCTTGTATTTGAACATCTAATCCAGTCTAGCTGCGTTGTTTCATGTATGTTTGTGTGCCTCTGCTACCTGTTTTCCTTTCCATTCCACCACAACATACCTTACATCCCACCCATCTCCTTATCTCTTTCCCTATACACACCATGTTGGCTTTCCTCTCAAATACAACATCTGTGCCACATCTTCCTCTCTGCCTGCTTTACCTTCCTGCTGATTACTTATCTTCTTGCTCCTTTCCTATTTTCTTGTATTCCATTAAGAGAGAGAGATACAAACATAACTGTCTCTATCTGTATCTATACCTATCTGTAGACAGATATAGATATATGGGTCTACTTCTTTTGACCTAACTCCCATTTGCCTGACACCCATTTGCCTGAGACCAAATGACTGAAATTTTATTTGCCTGACAATTCATTTGCCTGACACTTCATTTGACTGACAAGTATTATTAGCAAGAAAATGGAATATGCCCCCTTCCCCACTGTAGTGCGACCCTGGAGTTAGAATATATAGTTAGGGGGTGTGGGGGGCACAGCCCCCACAAGGGGGGGGTGTGGGGGGTGAAGCCCCCCACTTACTTTTCTTTTACTAAGCAATATTACATCAAAAGTTAACAATATCATATGAAATGAAGTGGGGGGCTTCACCCCCCACACACCCCCATTGTGGGGGGCTGTGCCCCCCACACCCCCCTAACTATATATTCTAACTCCAGGGTCACACTACAGTGGGGAAGGGGGCATATTCCATTTTCTTGCTAATAATACTTGTCAGTCAAATGAAGTGTCAGGCAAATGAAGTGTCAGGCAAATGAAATTTCAGTCAAATGGGGTCAGGCAAATGAGTGTCAGGCAAATGAAAGTTAGGTCAAAAGAAGTAGACCCAGATATATACATAGATATAGATAAAGATACATAGATATAGATATAGATAAAGATACATAGATATAGATATAGATAAAGATACATAGATATAGATAAAGATACATAGATATAGATAAAGATACATAGATATAGATATAGATATAGATACATAGATATAGATATAGATAGATATAGATATAGATATAGATATAGATATATATAGATATAGATATTGATATAGATATAGATATAGATATAGATATAGATATAGATATAGATATAGATAGATATAGATATAGATATAGATATAGATATAGATATAGATATTGATATAGATATAATATAGATAGATATAGATGCAGATATAGATATAGATGTAGATGTAGATGTAGATATATAGATATAGATATAGATATAGATAGAGATAGAGATAGAGATAGATATAGATATATATATATATATAGATATATACATAGATATAGATGTAGCTATAGATATAGATATATATATATATATATAGATATCTACATAGATATAGATGTAGATATAGATATAGATATAGATATATACATAGATATAGATGTATATATAGATATAAATATAGATATCTACATAGATATAGATATATACATAGATATAGATGTAGATATAGATATAGATATATACATACATATATATATATATATATATATATATATATATATATATATATATATATATAGATGTAGATATTGATATAGATATAGATATATACATATAGATATATATACATAGATATAGATGTAGATATATATATGTATATATATATATATATATATATATATATATATATATATATATATATATATATATATAGATATATACATAGACATAGATATAGATATATACATAGATATAGATATATACATAGATATAGATATATACATAGATATAGATATATACATAGATATAGATATAGATATATACATAGATATAGATGTAGATATAGATATAGATATATACATAGATATAGATGTAGATATATATATATATATATATATATATATATATATATATATATATATATATAGATATAGATATATAGATATATACATAGATATAGATGCAGATATAGATATAGATATATACATAGATATACATATAGATATATGCATAGATATAGATGTAGATATAAATATAGATATATACATAGATATAGATATATACATAGATATAGATGTAGATATAGATATAGATATATACATATATATATATATATATATATATATATATATATATATATATATATATATATATATATGTAGATATATACATAGATATAGATATAGAAATATACATAGATATAGATATATACAAAGATATAGATGTAGATATAGATATAGATATATACATAAATATAGATATAGATATATACATAGATATAGATATATAGATATAGATATAGCACACAAAGGCAGTTTATTTGCAGTTCATACTATTGCAGCAACGGTTGCACATACTCTCACAAGTTTTGCACAATGAGGGACGACACTGCATCTTTTTTGATTGTATTCTCCTGACTAGGTTGACTGGCTTATGATGTTTCTACCTCATTCAAGTGCAACTTTCTGCCTATTTGCACAGTACATCCCTCCTTAGCAGTTCATATCTGTTCTACACTTTGGTATAGTTTCTCTGGGTGCCACAAGCTGTCCCCACCCTGAAATACGTTTATAAATTTCAGCCTCTGTTGTCAGCAACATTCACTGCTTACCTTGGAGGTGTAACCAGCTTGTTTACTTCAAGAACATTGTAAAGGGGGTGAGGTTGATCTTTTTTTTACTTTTAATCTACCTACTAGGAAATAGAAATAAGATTTATTATTACACCTAACTTACCCATACCTTCAGCAACACATGGATACTCACAAGTGTGTTTTTACAAAAAAAATTACTATATCATAACTCTTCCAGAAAGCTAACTGGCATTGTTAAGGTATATAATCCAGCTAAAGGCATTTAGTAAGGTGTTACATATAAAATATCAAAAATAGACTATGCTTAAATAATATCATCTTATACTGCCTTACTCTGAACATACTTTTCTGGGAGTTTTCAACTTACCACAGATGGAATGCAATTAATACTGGGATGGAATCCATGATTACTCTTCTGTTTGGCATGTGTGTTGGATTGCTTTGGGTATCATGTTAGAAGAGTTTTTTTTATTGGTTATTTGCTACTAAATAAAAACAATTACATTTATGTAATATTTAAAAAGTATCACTCCTGTTTTAAGTTGTGCTGCATTGTTTTTTTTTTCCCATTTTCAAAACTAGAAACAAACTATTTCTAGCTACAGAATATTGTCTCATGTCAAACAGCATATAATTGCCTCTGAAATAATGTTACCCTGAATACGTTTAACATGTTTACTGAGGGAGGAAAATTGATTACTGGGAAGCTTGTAAGATGTGTCCTAAACAAGAATCTAAAAAAAGATGATGGTCACTCTTTACTTTCAGAATATAGTCTTCAGCAACACAAATGTAAATTTCTCCAGCAGGTGAATTGAATACAGCGTGCATTTTTATTCCTGTTCATGAGAGGAAGGTGTGGTAATAGGTTCTACTAGATTTATTGAAAACACTATGCAATTACTGCATGTAATAATTGAAGTTAGTAAAAACATGTTTTATTTATTATGTCACTCTCTGAAAAAATTGTAGAGTTTTTTTTCTCTTTTCTCCGGTCTAGCAACTTACTATTCCTTATGACACTGGTCAGCTTATAAAACTTGTATATGCAGTCATTGTACACTGTATCATTTAGTGATAATTTAATTGATAATTTAGACTTAAATGTAACTCAGTGTTGTAATCTGAATGCTATACATGTTATTTTGCTTATAACTCTAAAATTTAAAATAAATGTGCATTTTAAAGGGTCATGGTCAACATCTGGGTGCAGCATCTAAAACTAAGGCATTGACCTTATATTTTGAAAAAAAAACAAATCTCCATGGTTTGCCTGCTAAGATTTTGATTTGAAAGAACAGACATTATTTATTAAACAAAATTAGTGAATTAAAAGAGTGCTTACAAAACACCTGTGTGTTGACTACATCTACTGCAGTTTCCCTAAAGTCATGCATTCCTCATCATGGTTAGGTGGGCTTGCTCAGACATTATATAGGGAATTTCTTTATTTAAAAAATAAAATAAATGTTGTTTGTCCTTTAATGAAATTTTCTAAGGACCCATATTACAGACAAAATAAGGGTGTAACAATGGAGATGGATACTTTGATAGTCCCAACTTCTGCTAACCTAGTCATCTCAGAACAGCTCTTCTTAGTTTTCAGAAGCATTTTTTTAATTTTTTTATTTTTTTGCAGTTTGCAGATAGCCTACTCTTATTGTGGTTTCGTACTATTGTATACACTAGCTAAGATGAGGCAGAGTTCATTTTTTGGATGTTACTTAATACATAGATAATACCAAGAAAATAAAGTTTATTATGATCAAAGACATTTCTTTTGAAAATGTATACTTACACAGCACAGTTTTCAACAATCACACGTAAAGCAAAATGTGGAAAAGGCACGTTTAAAAGAATGATGACAACGACAGATATTTCTGAATATGTATAGTCTTCAAATGAATATTTGACTTCAAAGAAAATGTACATGAACATAAGTCATGACAAAGAATGGTCGGAACATGTTGTTGATAAAATAGGCAAAAAGAGAATTGTTTGTTTTACACCCATTCTCAAGGAATATGGTAAAGTAGCAGGAAAAGATTTTGTATCAAAGCATAAATTTCAGAATATATTTTCACCTAGAAACTCCTTTGATTTTCAATCTATTAAAGATGTAATTTCAGACAATTGGAGGACTTTTAAAGGTAATCATGAAGTACCAAAAACTGTAGGTGATGCAACAACCTTTATAAATAAAAATATTTGCAGCTTGAAATGTTTACTTGAAAATTGTGAAGACAAAATGATATCAGCAACAAACTAAAAGATATGTTTTAGTATGGCTCATAGATTTATTTATGAGTATCCAAATTTTAATGTAATAACAGATTTAGACTGAACAATTAAAAATCAGGGACAAAACACTTGCAGAACTATGTAAATAGATTATTTAGCCCTATCGGATTTTTAAATGTTGTAGATCCACTAGGTTTCAGTCAGAAAACAAATATTAAATGCTAGCTTAAGCTAAAGCATTTAATTTAATTAGGTTATAGAACTGGCTGTTTACTGGATTTATATTTATTTTTAAATGGACAGCAATTTTATTGATTGGTAAATATTTTGTGGTTCTAGTCTACTCATGCAGGTACCCAATAGTTTAAATTGTTCTGAAGATGGCTCATGTCAGGGGCACAGGCATTTAACCAACATATTTTATTAGAATGTCTGGTTCACTGAAATGCTGTACTTTGAAGAAACATAAAATAAAACACATACAAATAAAACAGGCAGGCTATAAGACTAAGTAGCACATGTTGTAATTATATCTACTCTTTGCTAGAAATGTATTATGGAAAGAAATCTAATCTTTTGAGAAAGGCACTCGGCACAACTTATTTCATTCACCTGCATATATACAAGCATGCATGTAAGCCAAGAAATAAATTACCTTGTTGAAATGTGCAAGAATAATACTTTTTCTTTGTATAATGCCTGCTTTGTCATGTACTTTTTACAGGTATGCAATGGTATAGATACAAAATAACACATTCTTCACATGCTCATGTTTTTCCTGAAACTTTCTGACAACTGCAGATACTTACACAATATTCTAAAACCATATTAAAGTTTTATTTCATAAGCCCAGTATATTTTAAGACAAAGGAAGATCAAATTCACCTTTGATGTTGGCTGCTTGCTTTCATTACTCTATTTCCACAAGTATACCTCTATGTGCATTTAAAAAGAGTATTACCTTTCAAAGTCAATATTTTGATTGACAGATAGATATAATCTCTATGCTTCAGTGAAGCAGAACTTTATTTAAATGATAGAATATGTAGAAAGCAATACCATTTCACATCTGCAGTAATCTATGGTACGGCATTATACTCCCATGGTGCATTCATACTGCCATGGCAGCTGGCTTATTTTGTGCATTTGAAATCACAAGCATATGCTTGGTCACTGTCAAGTTCTTATTAGCTACTTCTTTGAAACCATCCTGTGCTTCAGAAATCATTCACAGCATATCAGTAAACAACACAAGATTGAAAGAACAAATGCTTTATTACTTGCAATGTCTAGCTGACCTTTAGCAGTAAATTATTTATGCTACTCCACAGCACAATGATGCAAACTGAAGCTTATTATTATTATTTTTTTTGCTAATGTCCAGCTGACTTATAATTACAAATTATTTATCAATTTAAATGTATTTATGTACTAATCTAATAAGTGAAATGGTCCTTAAGGCATTTGTCAGTCAGTTTAAATATACTGTGCTCTTTATAGTCACATATAATTGTTTGAACATAAGAAATTAATAACATTTATTTACTATTTTTGTCAGTGAGTATAGTGAATAGCGCACTTTTTAAAATTTCCTACTAACAGAAGTTTATGACTCATCAATGGCAACCTCAAAACTATGAATGTAGGTGCCAATTAATAAAAGTAATAGTGAACTTTCAGTGCTGTTCTTGGACAGTTAATGTATTTTGTACAGTGAACAAATCTCCTGTACCCCCAGATATTGAGGTTCTGCATCCTTACATCCCCTCGACTTATATAAGTTATCTATGAATAACCCTGTCATCACTTTAACTTGGAGAAGAGGTATTACTTTGAGATATAGCAATTTTACAAGTTAGTGTGTATTTCAATGAAATTAAATTGAAATCCTCACATTTCCATGGATTACAGCTGCAGTCCATAGGTTCATAGATTAGTACTAAGCTAACTGCCCTTGCGAGCCATTTTAAGCCTAGCCAATTATCCCTTGTGAGATTCAAACCCTGCACCTTGTGTTTGTAAGGCAAACATCTTAACCATTAGGCCACCCTCCCAACCTTTAGCATACAATGGAATACTTTGATTATTTAGTTAAAGTGGATGTCTGTATTTTACTTGTTCCTTGCAAAATTCTACAAGTTCTGAAGAGGTTAAAGGGTTTACCTTTTCGTGATCTGCTTTTGCACGTTTTTATGTTTTAGCTAGTTATGTTTTAGTTAGTATTGAAAGGTTGTGCAGACTAACTCAGCATAGTCCTGATGGACATCTTCAATACCTCACTTGTCCAGGAAAAAGTACCAGCACGCTTCAGTGTTACCAACATAATCCCTCTGCCCCAAGAAGACAACCATACCTACCTCAATGATTACAGGCTGGTGGCTCTTACATCAAATGTAATAAAATGCTTTGAAAGACTGGCTAAAAAGCATTTGACTACAGTACTACCCCAATCCTTTGACCTACTGCAGTTTGCCTACCATCAAACAGATTAACTACTGATGCCATTTCAGTGGCATTTTACCTCACAGTAGAACATCTTGAAGAGAGAAACAATTATGCCAGGCTGTTATTCATAGATTTCAGCTCGGCATTCAATACAGTGATTCCAATAGAAATGATAGAAAAGCTAATCAACCTTGGCATAAATAAAGGACTGCACAACTGGATCTTCAATTTCCTGACTAGAAGACCACAAAGGATCTGTGCTGGTAACAACACTTCAGGGAGTATTACAATCGACACCAGAGTTCCCTATGGTTGTGTGCTGAGTCCTCTACTGTTCACAATCCATACCTACGGCTGCTCTGTGAAAGCTAGCAACAACCACATCATAAAATTTGCAGATGATACCACAGTGGTGGGACTCATAAGTAGTGATGATGAGAGAAGGTATAGGAATGAAGTCAACTCCCTCATTGAATGGTGCAATAACAACAATTTGGACGTGAACACCAACAAAACAAAATAAATCAATATTGACTTCAGAAAGAGCTCTGCTGTGCACCTGCCCCTCAACATCAATGGTGAAGAAGTGGAGAGAGTCCAAACTGCAAAGTTTCTGGGGTTACATATATGAGAGGATCTTTCTTGGAGTACAAACATAGGCCAGCTAATTACAAAAGCATATCAGCGACTACACTTCCTAAGAAGGCTGAGAAAAGCAAAGGTGTCTATGAATGCTCTAAATACTTTCTACTGAGGTGCCATCGAGAGCATTATCACCAACAATTGCACTGTATGATTCAGTAATTCAGCACAAGGGCTGAAAGGTAGAAGATGCAAGGAATATTAAGAACAGCAGAAAAGATAGCGAGTACTAGTCTTCCTACCTTATAGGAGCTCTTTGAAATATGATGTAAAAAGAGGTCCTGCAAAATACTGAGTGACACTTCTCATTCAGCATATGGTTGGTTCACCAAACTTGCATCAGGTAGAAGGTTACACAGTATCTGCTGCAGAACCTCCAGATTCATGAACAGTTTTTATCCAAAACTGCAATAAGACTCATTAATGCAGATGTAAATCTGGACGTATCAAAAATATAATAGATTGTTACCCTCTCATTCTTTTCCTTTTTTTCTATATAGTAATTCTATTTATTTATTTATTGCATATTAAAATTAATATATTCTCATTGAAGTATAATTCCAGTCACTTCCTTATGTGCAATATCACCCAATATCACCTCTGTGTATAGTATACTTTTCTTTTCATGCATTAATCATCTAGTAGTCAATGTTGGCCAGTGTATATAAATAGTGTACGAGCATGTGTGTCTGCTTCTTAGATATTTACTTTTGTACTATAGTTATTGTTTATTCTTTAATACCTATTATGTCTGTCTTTTTGTGTTTGTTTTCTGCTGTAAAAGAGCTGACACTCAAAATTTTATTTAGGTAGCACTTGCGTTTCTTAAATAACAATAACGTCTCTTTGAATCTTTGGACACGTTTTTCTGTTACTTTATTGAGTATTTGTTAAGTTGATGAACATGAGTGTAGGAAACCTTTTAGATATGAACTCTTTAAGTGGTATTATAATGGCAACTGTATCAATTACTTTGTCTAATATCGTATGGACTTTAGCAGTGTTGATGCTGCTAAAAATTGGATTAGCAACTGCAACAACTCTCCTTACAGTAAAAACACATCAGTGGCTACTTTGACAAACATTAATGGCATTTTTGTTAAACCAATAGCTTAATTTTCTAATTATACAAACTTGGAGTTAAGTTCCTAACAGACTCCCACTGATCCTATTTCTCAGTTTTAAGTATTTATAAAGGAAACTATTCAAATGCATTTTAATTTGTGCAATAATTATTATGAGCATTTTTGTCAAAGCTAGACATTAGCCAAAAGATACCAGGCTGATGAAGTCTCTGAATGGCATTTCTGCAGCAGTTAACTTTACAAGGAGTTTTGTTCTCTTTTTGATAATACATGTGAAATAAAGACTGTCTCATAAAATATAATGCAGATTTGATCACTTAAAAGCAGACTGACACATAGTCATTAATAGCATCAGTCATTGGCAAAAACACATTTTACACATTTTCACAGGATAATAACATCAGTTTCCTTAAGTTAGATCAGCACAACGCTGCAGTAAAGAATAGAAAATGGAAGATATGTCTATATGGCAACCATAAGTATGCGAATGGCTCATCATATAAAGTTTCTCCTCTAGCTATCAAGGAAGTTATTGCAATCCATGATACAAAAAGTTAGGAGACTGATGAGTCAGATGGAGTGATCTTTCTTCTTCTGTTTTCTTTCTTCTTTCTTTCTTTCTTTCTTTCTTACTTTCTTTCTCTCTCTCTCTCTCTCTCTCACTTTTTTACCAGAAACTGTGTCTCACCCTTGTACTTCACAAAACATCCAACTTGGCAGGGAAGAGCTAGAAGAGTTATCCAATAGGTCTGCAGTTAGCTGTAGCCTAGTCCAAAGTTTAGGAGAATATTCAAGAGAAGTAGAATTACTGACTAGTGACAGAAAGTTTGCACTGTGATGGGCAGTTCAATAGCAGAGGTACTGAAGCGGAGTTATTTTCAGTTATTGGAAATAAGCAAATATATCTCAGACAAAATGGACTATCTTAACTGAGACGGATTTAGTTTGTAATTATACACACACACAAGTTAAACTTATTCTTTTAGCAGTCATTAGTTTAAATGAGCAATAAAAGGTACCTTTGATTTGAGAAAAAAATGTTTCTTCTATTGATACCTATATTAATAACCCACTTTGTCATATTTCTTGAGAATAGCTCTTTCTGGAATTTATATAATTTTTTTTTTTAGCTAAATATCCTAAGAATAAATTTTATAATTTAACAGATGAGGACAAAAGAGCCCTTGTGAAAGTAAATAAAGGGTGTGGGTTAGTTATTAATGACACATTCAATTACTTGCAAATATTATTTCTATATTGAACAGTGAAACATGAAAATTATAGCACAATGGAATTTAATGTATAATTCAATAGATCTTTCATTATTGGATTTTCCAGTCAGAAAATATGTTTTGTGAAAGTCAATAAAGGGTGTGGGTTAGTCATCATTGACATTCATTTATATACAAAAATGTCTATATTAAACAATGAAATGTGAAATATCAGTTTGTAGATCTATTATTAATGGATTTGTTCATAGGGATTATATTTATTTTTTTGTTGGTCAAACATTGGAAAATCAGCATATTATTCAGCATACCCAAGGTTCACAAAATCTGGACAATCCTCCTCTTTGAGTGATTGTGTATAGAGGAAGGTCAAATGCTAAACTACTAGAATTTTTCCTAGATGTGGGCCAGTATTCAGAAGCAGGTCTAGCTGAAGGGATAAGACAATGGCAAAAAGTGCACTTTAGTGAGATCACAGAACCCTGCAATAAGGAAAGCTCTGTTTATCATCGTCTTTGTAATCACTCATTAATTGCCACAACTACTACCAAGCTATTTTCAGCTCCAGTTGCAGTAATCATTGCTGGTGGTTGGTACATTAAGTTTGCACAAGTACCCCCCTCATTCATTCCCCCATACAGACATACAAATCACACACACGCAAACACACACACACACACACACACACACACACACACACACACACACACACACACACATACACTCACACACACAGATACATAATACTCCACAATGCTATTCAATATCCCCAATGTGTCAATGTCCATTTGTAAATCATGGATGATTACACTCCTTCAACAATGCTAGATAGCAGAGTTTTGTTCTGTTTATTGTGAAATATATGCAGCTAGATGCAACATCTGTTGTTCTATTAAATGTTTAATGGAGTAAAGTAATATTTAAAAAGACTCCCTGGTTTCATCTAGAGTGCCATCAACTTTGTCCAGAAGTTTTGGCATGGCCAACTACGTCATGAACTATTACAGCCAGTCAATAATGCTAGACATTAGAGTCTCTCACACTTTTGTGTTCATATTTCGATTTGCAAAACATAAAGTCTATTAACTTTTAAGTTGATTAGGGGTAAAATGAAAGACAGTCTCTGGTATATATGGAATTGCTCATCTGCAAAGGGGAGTTTAGAGGTATAGTAGCCACCTCCAAATACACATTAATACAAACACTCACACACACACACACACACACACACACACACACACACACACACACACACACACACACACCCCCACACACACACACACACACACACACACACACACACACGCACACATGCACACATGCATACACACAAGCATACTCACACACAGACATACCTGACACACTCACAACTGTAAGTACACTTAGATGCAACAACTCACACATGGAAACATGCACCCCCCAACACAAACTATCTGCTAAACACCCTGAGACTTACCTCTAAAATGATCCCACTCATTGAAAGGAATGAATTAATGCA
Source organism: Protopterus annectens (assembly GCF_019279795.1). Lineage (NCBI taxonomy): Eukaryota > Metazoa > Chordata > Ceratodontiformes > Protopteridae > Protopterus > Protopterus annectens. Next base: position 1,131,107,364 of record NC_056741.1, on the reverse strand, counting down.
AGCTTTTGGCTGGGTCCTCACCACATCTGTTGGTAAGGCTTTATGCAGCTGAACAGTTCTATGAATTGCTCACCTGTGTAAAGAATGTACCTCAAGCATTTCTATGGGGAAGACAAGATGGCTAATTATATGTCACTCATGTAGAATGCGTGAACAGCATTTGTGATGGGGAAGACAGAAAGCCCACTTGGCTCCTACACCTCTTTGAAGTAAGTATTGTTGTAAGGATGTCTTCATAAATCATTGCTACCAGAGACAAAAGGGACTTACCACTGGTGTCAACCCTTCTGAATTCCTACCATCAATAATTAACCCAGTTAATTTTGTTACGTGTCAACATTTCTGGAACTTTCAAGTTAATTTTTGAGCCATGAGCAGTTAAAGACATTTATTCATAGATGATATAGATTAATTCCATTCTCTGATCTCTCAGGATAAAGACACTCAGATGGTTAAACAATGTTTATCTCATGTCTGACTTTTCACTGAAGGAAATAGCTTTATGGTTCTTTTTTGGAGTTAGTAATAGTGGACTGAGTACTAGATAACAACTAATTAGATAGGTGTGGCTGTGGGGGCATTGGTTGTCCCTGCATTTGCTAATTTAGTAATATATGACTATGAAAGACAATTTCTATATAAAGTAGAATATGTTTAAGTTAGTGTACTTCTATGTACATGTTAATGCACACATTTTTACATGTAAAAAATCAGTGGAAAGGAATTGTAACACTACATTCATTTTTTTAACAATTTCACTACTTTTTTAGGTGTCCTCAGAGGCCAATGAATGGCATTTTCTTTTCAGATACTCCTTTATTGTTAGATGATATGATGGAAAGACCACTTTTGCTAATAATTATATGCACAATATAAATATTCATCTGATATAAGTTAAATGTGATTAATAATCAGATAACACATTTCTAAATTGTCTATAAAGGAAACACAGTTTATAGAAAGTGCAGAAAATTTCATAGGTTTCTTTTTACAGAGACATCATAAGGAAGGCTTAGAAGAAGTTTGACTGAAGTGAAAGAGGACAGGAGTAATCAAATACCGGCCCATTCTAGGTGATATCTGGGGATAACACATAGAAGGCGAAGCTGACTGCTTACATTCCCTTCCTCTGGCATATAATGCAAATGCAAGCAGAATTAAAAAGTGATTAGTAATAATGAAAAAGTAGTTTTGGCATCCTGACATTTTAAATGAGGAGATGAGAAAATTATTTTTTTATTGATAAAAATCGTAAATTTAAAAGCAATTTTAGAAAACAACAACATTCCAAGGAACACTGACAGTACTAATAAATCAAAAGGTGCATATATGTGTTTTTTTTTTTTTTTTAAAGAAATGTCATTATAAATCAGACTTGCAGTTTTGCAATCACACAATGGTATAATTTTAGGAACTATAAACATTTTAATTATAGAAGTTAGGATATAGATCTTAATGCTGAATGTACCTCTTGCAATGGCTTCTGCATTAAAAAGTTACCACAGAGAATGTATGATTACACACACACACACACACACACACACATACACACAATCTCTCTCTCTCTCTCTATATATATATATATATATATATATATATATATATATATATATATATATATATATATATATATATATATATAGATCCTTGTCATAAGATCAATCAAATGATCAAATCAGAACCAAAAAACAACAATGCTAAAAGATCAAAACATAAAAGCTTCCCCCCCAAAAGAAACACTTTAAACATGTTTTATGTCATCAGGAAAGCCCCTTCTGCACCCACCATGTGAGGGGTTGTGAACCCCACATAATCTGATAATTATATACAATTCCTCTTAGATCTTACTTTAGTGAGAAAAGGAGAAAATCCCAAATCCCAAAAATACTGAACACAAGCATAACAGCTGGAGCAATGTTCTGAAACTCAAACACATACATATGGCTTTTTTTAGACATTTGACCAAAGAAATGGAACATATACGAAATATATATATGAAAACAAAAATCTAAAAAATGCATTTTCTAAGCACTCTTTAGTTAGTAAGAATTTTAAGAAGTAACTTTTTTATGTTGGGCACATTGGTTTTGGATTAGAGATGGTCAGTGGGCTTTGGTACTTTGCTTAAAAAGAAATAGTTAACGTAGCAGCTTAAGGTTAATGCAAATAGTCCACATGCTTTGAACTAGCACCTATATGATTATATTTCAATTCTTCTCCAACTCACTAAACTGGCATAAACTACAAATGGTAGAAACTCAAGTAATCAGAAAAAAAGAAACAAAGTTTTATGCAGGTGGTCAACAAACCCTACTAATTATATATACCAACATTGAGATCACAAAACAGTGGGAAAAGGACAGAATCCCACTCCCCACTGTGAGTCAGCCCCCCCCCCCAAAAAAAAAATACTAGCATCCTGAGATGAGCTGGCATTTTGACAAAGCTGTCATTCCATCTAAACATTTGATGCAATTAATGTACGATCTAACACACTGCAATATATATATATATATATATATATATATATATATATATATATATATATATATATATACATATACATATACATATATGGGTCCACTTTCAAATCTCAAAATAATGAAATATTAAATTTCAGTATCTCAAGATGAAAATATCAAAAGTATACTACAACGAAAACGTAAACAACTGAACATCACTATACTGAAAGTTCATAATACCTAATTTTTGGTATGTGACACTCTGTTTTTAAATAAACCCTCCACCACACGAACAAATACAAATATAAGACTTTCCTCCCTACACCATAATAAACAAACAACACACACACACAAACAAAACCTAAGTAATCTATGTATAATCAGGCCCCCTGCAACCTCCCACACATCCCCACTACTTATATATACCATTTCTGAGGTTGCACTGTCGCGAATAACACAACAAACCTACACTTTCATTGCACAAACACACACAACACATGTATAAAAATCACCACTTTCAACACTTACACACTCATACCCCGACCATTACGTAAAACTTCCCAAAAAAAATTAAACAATAAAAAATTCCTACCCAAAAACCTCAAACAGTAAACACCTACCTGAATCTCTGCATATAACCACACATTGGCCAGCATCTCTAAATCCTAAACCTCACTGCACTTTAAAGAGACAGCACAACATAAATAGCACACCACACCACAACTACAGCAGATTCTTTGAACTACAATTGGTTAAAATGCAGTTTTGAATAACTGCACTTTCAGCATTCTGGTCTTAAGATACTAAAATTCATAATTTCAGTGTTTCGTGATTCAGAAGTTGACATATATAAATATATATATATATATGTGTGTGTGTGTGTGTGTGTGTGTGTGTGTGTGTGTGTGTGTGTGTGTGTGTGTGTGTGTGTGTGTGTGTGTGTGTCTCTGTGTGTGTGCATAACATGTTTTAAAATTGAGACTACCAAATGAATGTTTCTTAGCCATTCTACATTTTCCTTTCATTTATTTCAAGTGAATAATGAAATAATAGTGACTATAAAACCCTTTCAATTAAATCATGATTTCACTGTCACATGTAATTGTTTAAATTTAAAATAATCCTTTGATGCATTTGTTGTATGTTTTTTCTTGAGCGGCTGTACTAAATCATGTGATTTTTTTTAAATGCTTGCATAAATCATCTACATGTACCCTTGAGATTGTCCTGAAGGAGTCTACAGGCACTGACATGGACAAAATTGTGAAGTGCTGAACAAAGGGTGCACCTGTCTTTGGCATGTTTTAATTTGCATTTCAGTTTTATTTTTTTATACAGCTTTATTTCTTCTAATATCCAGCTGACATATAGCAGCAAATTACTTATTGTTTTAAATGTTTTATTAACCTGGTAAGTAAAATAGTGCTTTTAAACCTTTTCTAGTCCACAAGGGCAAGTGTACATGCAAAATATATATCAGTGATTTAGTATAGACAATCAGCTGGCATGCTTTTAAAAATATGGAAGGAAACTAATGTATCCATATTAAACCTACCCAGACATGTGGAGATCAGGCAAATCTCTACACAGATATTGACTACCATTTATGATTAAGCCATGGATGCTGGATCAATGAGGTATACATACATTTTACCATTAAGGCAATCTGAAGCAATTTTCACTGGGACTGCTACTTCTCAACTGTATAGATTTTCACAGAATGTTCACATTTTTTGCCTCATATATTTGGTCAGTTTTTCATTAAATTGTGGTTTTCTGGCAAGTTAGTGGCAAATCATTAAAGATTGAAGTTAAAAAATAATGACAGATATTTGAGATTCAGACTTCATACCATTCAGAAAATTCATGCCGAGGTAAAACCTGTATTCTATCAACTTTCTAAGTTTGTAAAAGCAATATTTAAAATCCATCCCTATTTTTGGGGTCTATATTAGAACATCGAAGTTTCAAAACTTCGAATGTTCTAATATTGACCCTTATTCAGCAAAAGCTGAAAATATCAAAGCAACAGAAAACTGATTTTTTTCCTAGGGAAAGAATTTGATTGTCCATTTCTGTTGCTTCGGTATTTTCAGCGCTGTGGTGGAAAGTTACGGGTCAGGTTCAGGTAAGTGTGTGATTGAGTGCGGATTAGGTTAGTTAGGATTAGGGTGTGGGTTAGGTATTTGTGCGATTGTGTGGACATGAGGGTTAGGGCGGGTTAGGCAAGTTAGAGTTAGGGCACGGGTTAGGTATGTGTGCGATTGTGTGGATGTGATGGTTAGAGCGGGTTAGGTGAGTTAGG